>NC_060273.1:83697397-83886618 GCF_021613505.1 Equus quagga
GGTTGCCTGCAGCTGGTGTGGGTTTCTCTCCTGGCCCCCCGGGGTGGGTGTCACCCCATTTAGCCCTGCCTCTCTGGTCATTTCTCCTGTAGATCGAACACCTTGGAGCAAGGATATATGTTAGCTTGTAGTATCCCTGGGGCCTGCCACACACACAGCAGGGGCTCAGTGAAGACTGGCTGAATGTTTGAGGATAAAACGCAGTATTTTCTGGGTTTTCTTGGGGTGATTCTAAATGGTCTGGGAGCTGCTTAGGTGAGGCAGCGAGGCTCGGCCAGTAGGTGGCGCTCAGTCAAAGTCTGCGATCCGAGTCTGGGAGGAAAGCCCGCAAGAAGAGCTTCAGAATCCGCCTAAAGTGAAAATTAAACCGAAAATGATGATCAAGCATTTCTTACTTTTTAAATCTTGAAATGATATTTAAAAACCCTATTTTATAAATATTAGGGAATCGCAATCAATCAACTAACACAATATCCATTTATTAAGCACCTACTAAGTGCCAGCTATGGTATTAGTATATTAATTCTGATGGAGTGTGCCGCTTTATGCAACGAGTCCCTGTCTAATCTATCTACGTTACTTACCTTTTACAGGAATACATTGATGAATTGCTCTATTAAAAGAGAATAAAGATATTTAAAGTCTTTAATGGGAGATGAATCACAAAAGAGTTTTTAAAACTAACTTAGAATTGTGTAGAACATTCAGCACATTATGCTAATTTTTTCTCAGAGGCTGAACAGTTTAGAGGGGAAAAAATCAGCCTGTTCCCATCTTGTTGCAGCAGCCGGGTAATCTGTGTCTCATCAATGCTAACAAATATACCCCCTAATAGCAGTTTGCGCTTGTAACAGTGAGAAATGCTTCCCTGGAAAATATTATTAGCACTTATATTATCTTACGGATTATACTCGCGCTCAATGGAGGGTCCCAGGAAAAATATAACAGCAGATTGCAGCCGATGGGCCCTCTATTTTTATGTTCGAGACTTCATTATTTTGCAAAGTTGAAAGAAATTCTTTGAAAACACAGGCACCCTGGGCACACAAACAATTGCCAGAGCCCAGGTTGGCAAAGGAGCATGGGGCTGGGGTGGGGCTGCAGCCTGCTGACTCCCAGGCATCCTCTTTTCCATGCTGGTGAAGCTGGGGAGCTGGCGGAGTCTGTGGGGTGGAAGTGGTACCACCTTCCCCGGGATGGGCAGAGTGTGGGGTAGCTCTGAGCAAGCCCCTGGCCCGGCCCTGCTCAAGGGGCCATCTTCCCTGCTAGACTGTGGGCTCCATGAGGACAGGGAGCAGGTTGTTTCATTCCTGCTGTCACCTCAGCATCCAGCGCAGTACCTGGCAAACCTAAGGGCCTCGGCAATCCTAGACTGTACTAGGTGTTTAATCTGCAGAAGAAAGAGCCGGAGAGGTAAGGCTAAACAAGGCGTCCCCCAGGAACCTGGCAAGCACTTCTCTGCATGCCTGGGCCCCCTCTTGAGGCCTGGGGCAGGAAGGAAACCAGGCTCAGGCTGACCTGAGGGCAGGACTGTGGTCCTGCAGAGCCTTGTGTGCAGACAGAGGAGGGGGAGATCTGCCTGGACTGAGGGAGCTGGAGATGGCTTTTGGAGGAGGTAGGGCAAGACACGCAGAGAGGAGGGGAAAGGCACGCAAGGTGGGAGGGAAGGCACAAACAGCCAAGCACTGAGGGAGACTAGGGCTTGTGGAGGCCAAGGGGCAGGGTGGGGCGGGGCAGGGTGGAACCTGGCATGATGTGTCTCCAGGCTTCCCCACCCCAGGGTCACCTCTGCCCAAGCCCTCCTTCCCATTCTTCTTGTCCTTGGGGGAGAACTTGGGGCTTTTCTCCTCCCAGAGTCCCCTTTCTCTTTTTCAAAGGGCTCTTCCGCGTCTGCAAAGCGAGAGGTTGGCTCGGCGGTGTCTCTGCGGTGCTGACTGGCAGCCATTCTGTGGACAGGTGTCCCCTGTGGCGCTCACCTGCATGTCAGGGAAGCAGCCCGGGCATTTCTCTGAGGGTGGCGGTGTATGCCGATCAGGGAGGAAGCTGCCCGGGGAGCTCACCGTTCCGCGGAGGAAGCAGAATCATGTGTGGGAAGCTGCGGTTTGCACACCACCTCGGGATTCTCCTCCATACGTCTTTGTGTCCCCAGGCCAAGCGCAGGGCCTGGGCCATAGCGAGTCCTGATCTTGGTGAACTGAAGAGAATTAAGGTTTGGGGGTCGGGGAGGCATCAGGGACCAAGAGTAGGGGCTGGAGCTGAGCCACTCCACGTAGGTATCCAGAGGGTTGATAAACAGGAGGGGAAGGGCCTCTAGGCTGATGTAGTGGCAGGGGCGAGGGCTCAGAGGTGGGAAATACAGCAGGGTTGGGGTACCCAGCTGTCTGAAGCATGGGGTGCAAGAGGGGGGCAGTGCCTTTGGGGCCAGGTCATGGGGGCCTGGGATGCCAGAGTGAGGTGTCTGCATTTGCTCCTTCTCTGCTTTTCTGCTCGGGGATCGGAGCAGGGTGGGCCCAGATGGAGTGGCATCCCAAGGGCAGAGCTACAGAGCCCTGAGCCCTGAGCGGGCTGCCCCCGCTCATCGCCCCCACCCCTGCCGGCTGAGTGGGCTCAAGAACTGCTTGGAGGACCTCCAGCCTGAGGCTTGAAGCCAGGAAGAGGGCCGGCCTCTGGCCCTGCAGACAGTGAAATGGACCCCAAACCTTATTCTGGAAGGAAGAGCAATACATGGGGGCTAATGTCATTCTCCCACAGGGCCAGGGCTGTTCCAGGGCTCATTGTGCCCCATCAGTCGGGGATGGAGCTCAGGCTCTCTCAGGGGAGCCCAGGATCCGGCAGCCTCCAGGCCTAGGTAGCCCACATGCTGTGCTGCTGCCACCTCTCATGGACACTGCATCCAGGTGAGACTCCTCACTCAGGTTCCACAAACCCTCTGGAGGCTGTGCCACAGCAGATGCTCCGGGATCCCCAAGCTCCAGGGCTGGGAGGGTTAGGCCTAGACAGAGGGCCCTGCCCATGAGAAGCAGGTTCCAGGCCTGGCCCACCCAGCCTGTGTGCTGTGTCAGGTGTTTCGTGGGGCAGAGGACGGAGGGCAATGACTGGGCTCTGTTCTTGGCTTACAAATATGAGCCTGAGTGCCCCGCATCTCTTTAATGCTGGCGTAGGTAATTTTCCTCTTGGAGCTGAAGTCAGAGAAGTATCCAGGCTGGGGTGGTCTGTTCAGGGAGAGAACAAAGAAAAACCACCAGCTTTTAGCTGCAGGGAGCACGCAAGGAGCTCCAAATGAGCAAGGCAGTCTGCAGAGAGGAGAGAGTAACGGTCAGTCATCAGCTTTGGGGAGGAAGCACAAAACTGGGAGCAACAATTTTTGCCTGAGTGACTAGTGTCCTGACGGGGGCATGGAGGCCCTGCTCACTCTTCTCTCTGGTCCCCTTGCCTCCAGGTGGCTGCCCCGGCTCTCACAGACCCCAGGCCTTCCTTCTGCCTCTGATGCCCGTCCCTGTCATCAAGCTCCGCACAGTGTCTTCCCTGGCTCTCCAGAGCAGAGGAGCCTGGACAGGCCCTCCTGGACCGGGAACTCACCCGTCACCATGCACCAGGCTGTTTGTGCCTCTCCCACCCCTTCTCAGATGATGTTTGAGGTATGAATGGATGAGGTAGGGGAGGGTGCATTTTGACAATTTTGGGGTGATGGAGTCCATGCGGGTGCTGCGCAGGAAATGGTGCTGGGCGGGGGTCCTGGCACAGAGCGTGCCTGCTCAGTGGGTAAGTGCTAGTTCTGGACGGCTGTGCATCTGCATAGTTTAGTATTTGCTGCCACTGGCATCCTTCTCCCCTGTGGTGACACTGGGCTCTCTGAGGCTGCATATTTTATTCTATTCATTTCTATATTATCACAGTCTAGTTTGGGACTTGGCAAACAGTAGGAGCTCAATAAATTCTGACTAAATGATTGACTAATTGAACCTAGTGTGCTGTCAATGTATGCAAGACTGTTTTCTCTCGGGGCCTCAGTTTCTCCATCTGTAAACAAGGAGTGAGGTGGGGAGAATCCTCACGTCTCTTGAGCTCCCCTGACTGTGA
Source organism: Equus quagga (assembly GCF_021613505.1). Lineage (NCBI taxonomy): Eukaryota > Metazoa > Chordata > Mammalia > Perissodactyla > Equidae > Equus > Equus quagga. The sequence continues at coordinate 83,701,478 of NC_060273.1, forward strand.
CTCTGACCGTGAGCTCTGGGTGCTGTGGATTTTTCCAGGTCTCTGCCACCTTCCCACCTTTCCCGGGGGCCCAGAGAAGGTTTGGGGGAGTTTGGGGGGCAAGATGTGGCTGAAGAGAGCTAAGTGATGGGGTGAGGAAGACACTCCAGACCCCCAGGAGTCCTCGTGTATCCCCAGGGTGGAGCCCACAGCTGCAGACCCTGCTGACCCCCAGGACACGTCCCCCACATCCTTCTACAGCACCTGCCAGGTTGCTCCTCCTTGTGGGGAGCTGGGCCCTGGGGGATGTGCCAGTGAGGGACCGCACCGTTGGCTGGGCTGCCATGATTCTCTGGGCTCTGAGGCTCTGTGGCTCTGTCCCTGGCTGCAAGGGGAAGGAAGGAGGCAGGGAAAATGGACACATGTGGCTTGCATGGGCTCAGGCTCTCTCGCCTTCCTGGGGTGAGCGGAGGGAAGGAGCAGAGCCCAGGCAGCGGCATAGCAAGGAGGAAGAGGGCCTCTAAGCTGCTGGGACCCTGCGCCCAGCTCCCCTGGGGAAAAGGTCAGAGAATCCTGGTGTTCTAGGAGGAGGCAGATGAAATTAAAGCCCTGTGCCCAGAAGACCGGCAAAACCGTGCACACATTGAAGAGCGAGGCCCTAAATAGCGGAGTGGAAGAGAGTGTATGTGCATGTGTGTGCTCGCGTGTGTATGTGTGTATGTGTGTGGTCTAGCAGTGGGCTTCACTGAGGGTAACTGGAACCGAGGGGTATATTACAAATTACCATAAGTAGTTCTGGAGGCTGGAAGTCTGAAATCAATGCAGGCAGAGCAGCACTCCCTCCACAGGCTCCAGGGAGGGGCCCTCCTTGCCTCTTCCAGCTTCCCGACAGCTCTTGGTGTTGCCTGGCTTGTGGCAGCACGCTGTAATCTCTGTCTTTGTCTGTCTCTGTGCGTCCTTTTCTGTCTCTTTAAGCATACTCTCATTGGATTCAGGGTCCACCCTAACTCAGTATGGTCTCATCCTGATTCTTACCTTAATTGCCTCTGCAAAGAACCTGTTTCCAAATAATCACATTCTGAGGTTCTGGGTAGACATGAATTTTGGGGGAACATTATTCAACCTGCTGCCGTCTGTATCGGACAGTCTCTTTTCTTGAGGTGGAAATTTTCCTTGGAGCCAGCTTACCAGTGTTTTTGGAACGAGGCAGGGGAAGGGGGCTGGAATTCTTGCCACTTGGTAGGTAGACTTCCACTTCATTTATCTTCAGTGTGGGCCCTGTGCTTAGCTGGGCCCGGGGTCCCAGAGAGTAGCCCCTCTGGACCAGCCTCTCCGGACTAGCCTCTCCTGAGGACGAAACTGCAGCCATTGCGTCTGTGGGGGTGCAGCTCCCAGCTCTGTAAGTGGGGGGCATTGAGATCGAACTGCCTTTTATATAGATTTCCAGGCAGTCCTTCTGTATCAGTGTCACCTGCGCCCCTACTCTCAGAGGTTCCCCGGACCTTGGATTCCAGGTCCTGTGTGAGAGTGAGGAGACACAAAGCAATTGCTTCAGGCTTTCCCCACTGCTGACTTGGACCTGGTTTTCTCTGGTCTGCTATGTCAATTACTCTTTATTTGTCTGTTTCCAGCTTCCCAAATTTTGATGCTATTTGTCTTCTATTCCATTCACATCTTTGTCAGTGTTTTCTTTTTCTTTTTTATTTTTGAGGAAGCTTAGTCTTGAGCTAATATCTGCTGCCAATCCTCTTCTTTTTGCTGAGGAAGACTGGCCCTGAGCTAACATCCATGCCCATCTTCCTCTACTTTATATGTGGGATGCCTGCCTCAGCACGGCTTGGCAAGCGGTGCGTAGGTCCACACCTGGGATCCGAACCAGTGAATCCCGGCCGCTGAAGTGCAGTGCACAAACTTAACTGTTATGCCACCAGGCCAGCCTCTGTGGGTGTTTTCCTGTTACTGTCACTCTACTAAAATCTGTCAGCAGACTCTTATCTCATTTAGAATGACACCCAAACTCTGGCCCCATTCTCCTGGGCCTGTGGGAACTGGCCATGGCTGGCCTCCCAGCCTCGTGTCCAGCCCGGCGCTTCCTCACTCTCCACTTGCCAGCCCAAGGAGGTCCTGAGCTCACCCTTCTCCTCCTGTCTCCTTAAAAACATCACTCTTCAGAAAGACCTTCCCAATTCTCTCCCATTCATCTTTTTATTGTGCCCCGTGCTTCCTTCTTAGCACAAGTAACAATTTGTCTCGAAAGAGCAAGTCCCACCCATCGTCAACCTGTCCCTCAGATGTGCCCTCCACCCGTCTGTGCTGGAAGCTGGCCCGTAGGCTGCGTCAGTGAGCTCCCTTGCCTCCGGCCTCCTGTGGGGTTCATTCAGTGGGGCGCAGGCAGGAGATCGGAGGTGGGGGGGAGGTGAGATTGGTGTTTTTGTTCTCCGGCCCCGTCCCTGATGGGTCTCTGTGGGTTGGCTGCGTCTCTTTGCTGGAGGCCTCAGCACCCGTCAGGGGGTCGTCTCCATACAGCCATCCTCTCAGGGTTCCAGTAACTTCTCTTTCCCCTTGACCCTTCAGGCCTAGAGGCGGTTACTGCTCCCTCCTTAAACACTGCCTGCACCTTCAGAAATAGTCCCTCCTCCAGTTCCAAGGGTGACTGTGCCTCGTCTCCTGTTGCTCTCCTACACATTTTCTTCTTAATTTACTTGTTTACTCTTCACGTTCCCTGCCGGCCTCTCAGCTTTGTGGGGATGAGCGCTGTCTGGTTTACTGCTGATTCCCCAAGGCTCACCTCAGGGTCTGGAACACACAGGGTGATCAATAAATGTCCATGAAATGAAAGAGCGCAGCCGTGCATGCATACACACCCATGCATACAAGCAAACCCTGCCCCTCACCCCCGGTCCCTGCAAAGGTCTATGCAGCTTCAGCAGCTTGGAGCCTTCAGATAGCTGAGAACAGAGCTTGCTCCAGAGCTGGTGAGTTTGGACCTTCTCAACCCCTTCCATTTATTTGAGATCCAGTTTGTAGAAGCAGTCAGTGTTCCTGCTGTGTGGTCCCTCTGGGTCAGCCTAACCTTTCTGAGCTTCAGGTTCCCTGCACAAGGATCACAATAATTTCTCTGTGACCACCTTCTTTCCTGATCTATGAGCTTATGTGCCAGCTTCTCTTGGTCTGCCAGAGACCCCCGGGTCAAAGTTCAGGATACCTGGGATGTGCTGGGTCAGCTGTGGCAGCAGCAGGAGGGTCACCTGAGTCTGGATGGACTTGCCCAGGAGTGGGGGTGGGGAGGGACTTCTGGGCAGAGTTATTGCATCAAATTGTCTTCTAACTAAGAGTAAAGGGGGGATGGGGGCCTGGGAGACGTCACCTGGGCAGCCAGGCACCAAGAAATGATGCAGCCTTTGGCCCACTTGGTTGGGGGAGACCAAAGAGACGAGGGACAGGTTTCTGTGCCACGGAGTGGGCTCCCAGCTCAGCAGAGGAAAGCGGACACATTCCCAAAAGCCCCTCTTGCTGTTCCCTCTCCTCTGCTTCTTCTCTTCCCTTCCTTCTGTGGATTTCTCTTCTCCCACCCCTTCTTTCTCCTGATCTGGCCAAAAGAGCCTGGAACTTTCTGGAAGGTTTCTTGGGGAGGCTGGGAATGGGGCTCATTCTCATTGAGGCTTTAAAAGGAGGCCATAAAACCTGTCCGAGTTCAGGCTTCTATTACATGTGCAGAATGCAGGAGCTGATGACAGTCTATGAAAATTCAATAAACCTTGAAAACAGCATCAGGGTTGATATCTGTAATTTAAAATAATGGATACCAAGAAATTGTTCCTCATTTATCTCTACTGCTGAGATTGTGGCACAAAAGAGACTTCATTAGGCATAGGTTTTTTTTTTAAAGAAAAAAAATAATGTCGTTTATCTCAATCAATGACAGATGCGGGAGGTGGCTGCTGATTGTGTTTAAAAATACCCCACCAACAAAAGCCTCGGTTCTGTGACAGTTTGGGACAAGTAAACGGATACACAAAAATCACTTCACAGTGGGAGAGGTGCAGAAACTTAAAGTTGCATTCTGATATAAAAGTACCACTTTTGGTTTGTTAAGCAGCTCATCTGGCTTGTGGTATTGTTCAGAAATTGGAGGAGGCAGTGGGAGAGGACTGCAGTGTGGCAGGTCCTGGGTCACAGCTAGTCAGAAGCACCCCCAACCCTGCCCCATCCCCACTGCAGCTCTCCTCCTCCCATCCAGGAGCCATGAATTGAAGCTGGGGAGTGCCCATGAGAGGGTCTGCTTTAGGGCAGTTACTGGCTCTCAGGCTGTGCTTGGCTGGAGAGATTCCTGAAGAGCATGTGTTTGTATGTGTGTGTGACTGTGTGTGTCTATCTCGTGTCCAGCCTTCTCTCGATGAGTCAGGAGATAGCATTCCTCTTTTCGCAGTATTCCCATTTCAGAAACCAAAATCTAGGAGTCCAGTTTCTGCAAGGGACAAATTGGCAAAGCAGACGACAATCCATGTGAGGGTGATTAATTATGTCCCTTTTTAGGGCAAAGAGCATTCTACATACCACCTTAAATTCCTCCACAGCCCCTGCTGTGCTGGAAGTGGGGGCAAGGCCTGCTGTGGAGCCCAGACCCACGGGGGACCTGGAAGTGGAGGGTCCACTGAAGCCCCAAATTTGGATCATTTGTTCCTTTGACTGTATGCTGGTGACATGCTATGTGTCAGCCGTGGTGCTGCCCAAAGCCGTGGTGGGGGTGGCAGTGATGCAAGATGGTCAGGGACATTGTGGGCACTCAGCTGGGCTGGGGGCAGGGGATTCCCAGGGCCATGTCCACTCTGCTAACTTAGGAACTCCTCCTCTCCTTCAAGTTTCTCTCTGACCTCTGCTTCTGTCTGCAGCACGGGCTGCTTCTGCTTCTGATGTGTTTCAGATGCAAGTCATGTGTGTGGGCCTCTTTCCCTCCTCACACGCACACACGCGCACACACACACCTCCTGGAAACAGCAAGTCTAGCTCACCCAACTACAAAGCCAGGGACATCCTGCTGTTAGGACATGGATCAAAGAATGCTAATTGATCAAATATTAAATGCCAGTTAAACGCTGCACTGAATAATTCCCCTTTTCTCATGTGAGCAGCTTTGCAGCGGCTGGAGTAGGAAGCAGGAATTTTCATGCTGATAATGGTGTTAGCAGGGGCGGGAGGAAATGTTTGTTTTCCTGGAGTGTTGCGAAATGTGTGAGAACAGAAGTCTTCACTTATTAAATTCAGTCTTGTAGGAATACAGTGTCAAGATTTTCCATCTCAGCCTCATTTTTAAAGAATCATGTGACTGGGACATGGAGGGCGTCGAGCGGAGAGGCGAGTGAAGTCCTTGGTGGGAGGAACAGCTGATGGGACTGGGGATGCTTTGCCTGCAGAAGAGAAGACTCAGAGAATCAGGGAAACCCCACTGTGGTAGCTGAATCACGGCCCGCAGGATGAGGGAGAACTCTTGCTCACTGCTGGTGGCAGCGCACACTGGGGCATCGTTCCTTCACAGGGTAAAAGGGACTTTGCAGGTGTGATTAAATTAAGAATCCTGAGTAAGGGAGGTTATCCTGAATTATCCACGTGGGCCCAATGAAATCACAAAAGGCTCCTTTTAAAAGAGAGGCAGGAGTTTCAGAGTCACAGATGGAGATGTGATGGCAGAAACAGAGTTTGGAGTGATGGCACCAAGAGCCATGGAGTGCGGGCAGCCTCCAGAAGCTGGAAAAGGCAGAATGTTTCTCTTCTAGAGCCTCCCAGAAGGAACCCCGTTCCACCACACCTTCATTCTAGCCTGGTATGATCCATTTTGGACTTCTGACTTCTCGAACTGTAAGGTAATAAATTTGTGTTGTTTTAAGCTACTAAATTTGAGGTAATCTGTCACAGTAGCAATAGGAAACTAATACATGCACCAGTGATGCTCTCATCCTGCAGCTCATTATGTGTATAAAATAATAATATCAGACCTGCTCCTTTGGGGGCGCCTGTGGAACTCAGGTTTTCTTTATCATAATTATAATGAGTAACGACGCTAAGACTTGCTAGGTGCCATGCTCGATGCTAAGAGCTCTGCTGTGTTAGCCTATTTAGTCCTCAAATCGACCTCGTAGTCAGGTACTGTTGCTATCCGCACTCTATTGTTATCTATTGCTGTGTAACAACTTACAGCTTATTTATTATCTCACAGTTTCTGTGGGCCAGGAATCCGGGAGAAGCTTAGCTGGGTGGTTCTGGCTCACAACATGGCAGCTTGTTTCCCCCACAGTAAGGGATGAGAGAGGAATGAGAGAGAGGGAAGGAGGAGGAGAGAGAACTCAAGATGAAGGCCATCACTTTTTTATCACTTAATCTCAGAAGTGACATCCTACCACTTCTGCTATAGTCTGTTTATTAGAAGCCAGTGTCTAGATCCAAACACACTCATGGGGGAGGGGGTTACACAAGGGTGTGAATACAGGAGGTGGAGATCATTGAGGACCATCTTAGAAACTGCCTACCATGCCTACTTTACAGATGGGAGAACTGAGTCCAGAGAGATTAAGCAGTAAAAGATAGAGCTAGGATCTGAGTCCAGCCAGCTCTGTGGGAGCTCAGAGCCCACATTCTTAACCAAGTTGCTGTCTTGCTTTTATGAAGCTTCTGTTATTTAAACACTCCTGCCCCCCTCAGACCTTATTTGGATGCCCCTTCTGGGGTGTCTAGGCCCTCATGTACATCTCAGACCTAGCATGGATCGCTCTATATTGCCATGTTTGGTTTATTGTCTGTCCTGCTAGATGGGATGGCAAGCTGAGCACATGGCAATAACTTTTTGAATAAATGAATGAAGTAAGGAATGAAAGAATGGGCTCAAAAAAAGAAGGGTGTCCTGGTAACACGGGCCCACAGGGTGCAGCATCCTGCTGTGATGAGTAGGACTGTTCATGGATGTTTGTTTTCTGTATTTGGTGGTCTCTGTTTGTGGTTTCCCCGGGGTCTCAGAAGCATGCCAGCTTGGCAGCTCCCTCTATCAGGCCTTGTCTCTCTGATGTTATCTCTATGGACCCCTTGGCACAGTGGGAGGAAGCGGCAGTGTCCCAAAGACCCTGGGTTAATGGGCCTTGGAGGGTCCGTTCTAGGAAAGGAGAGGATATAAGTCAGAGGAGTGGTGTTTATTATACGTCTCAGGAGCCTCCTTCCTCCTTCCATTGGGGGAACAGGTGACAGTGGGATGAGGTTCAGGAATCCCTGGAAGGTCAGCGTCTTCCCACTGCAAGGAAGGGACTTCCTCTCATTGCTTCAGGACACTGAAGCCTTGGTGGCCTTCTTCCTAATGCCATCTGTTGGGAACCTCTAGGCCAGTGGTTCTCAAAGTGTGGGCCCTGCGCCAGCAGCAGCATCACCTGGGACTTGTTAGAAATGAAAATTCTCAGCCCTTCCACCCCAGACCTTCTGCCTCAGAGACTCTGGGGGTGGGGCCCAGCCATCTGTGTCTTAACAAACTCTCTGGGTTGTTCTGATGCATGATAAAATCCGAGAACCACTGCTCTAGGCCTTTATCTATTCATTTAAAAAAAATCCTCTCAATGCTTTTTCATTTCTTAAAATAAAAATTTCCAAATGTAAAAATCTTCAATATATAAATGTGTTGGAAAATCCAGGAAAGCAATAGGAGGAAATTTAAATTACCTGGAGATTAGTATTAGCTTATGGGTGCACGTCACTTCCTTGTTAAAGGTACAAGGATGCATTTATAAATATATATAATGTTTAATAAAGTTGAGATTTTACTGTAAATCTTGTTTTGTATATTGCTTTTGAACATTTCTCCATGTTTTAAACATTCTCCTATGACATCACTTGTTCATGGCTGTGATATACTCCACTGTTGGAATGTTCCAGAATTTAACCAATCCCTGGGGCTGATGCTTCCACTGATGTTGGCTGGGACCTCTGCACAGATAGTCACAGTGTAAACAGATGGTTGGCCAAACCAATGAACTCTCCCTCTTCCTCCAGGCTTGGAGGGCGGGACCAGGGACGAGGCTCATGGGAGTCCAGCCTGAGGGGTGGAGTCCTGGATACAGCCTGGGGAATGTGGAAAAAGGGAGATGAAGGAGGTGCCACAAGATCAGCGAGGGTCTGTGGGAGAGGGGAGTCAGAGGTTCTGAGTCTGTGTGACCGAGAACACACTGTGACAGGAATACCTCTGATCCCATTTTTGCTTCCTCCTTGTGGAGGAAAAAACCTCCACAAAAACAAAAACCTCTTTATATGCACAGAAAAATGTGTGGAAGACTATAAACGAAAATGTTAATGTGATTTCTGAGTGGTGATGTTGAGATATTTTCATTTTCCTCTTATTGCTTATCTATATTTTCTGAATTTTCTATAATGAACATCCATTACTTTTGTAATAAAAACATTGAAAAGTAAACTGGGGGAAGTGAGGAGGAGCCGTTATTTTGGGCGGAAGAAGCTGGAAGGTTTGGTTTAATTGTGCTGAGGTGATGGCCCCACGAGTGCTTAGAAGAAGAAGAGGATCAGAGTTCAAGGAGGGAACTTGTGAATCTCTCTCCTCAAAATGCCCGAGAGGTCCTGGGTCTGACTAAGCATTCTGAGACTGGGAGAGGACCATAGACCTCCTGTCAGTTGACTAAAGGACCCTTGCTGGCTCAGAGAGGTGCTGGCAGGAAGGGGTTCTTCAGCCATTGTGCTGACCTCCGTAAGCCTGCCATGTGTCTGTGTGTGAAGTGACTGTCTCACCAGTGGGAAGATCCAGGGAGGGCCTTGGTGGGCACAATATGTCGAGTCCCACAATCCTCTTCCAGATGGGGCTGATTAGGAGGGAGTCAGGACTATTAACCTCTCCTCCTTCTCCACAGCCTTCCCTCATTGCAATGCCCTGCGGAAGGAACCTTGAAAGACAGCGCTCAAATGAGTTTCAGTGACATCTAATCTGACGCTGAAGGGCTGTGCTGGTTTTTTATTAAAGTTCATTACTTTCAATTACGAAAGAGGGGCTTTGGCAGGCTTACGTCTTCAAACTAATTGAACCATTTCCCCTGCTCCTTTCCCCAGTGTATAACATTCTCACCCTTTGGTGCAGAAAACCGTAGAGAAAACATTTCTTCATTTTAAGGAAACATATTTATCCTTGGAGCGCTTGAGAATTGAAGACACCTTAAGGGGCTTGGTTTGGAAGTAAGGGGGGACGTGCTGCGGCACGGAGAGCCAGCAGTCCTGGGGGAGGGGGGCCCTTGAAAAGCAGGGAGGGCGCCGTGCTTTCCTGGGTCCTCTGATGGAACTCACGGGCTGGTTATCTGCCTGGGAATGGAGGCTGCTGCAAGGGAAAGCTTTGTAAGGCTGATGCAGGGCCATTGGCTAGAGGGCAATGGGTTTGTTCCTGGAGAAGCAGATCTCTTTCTCTCTTCCCTCCCATCCTCCCAACAAGATTTCTGGATTGGAAAAAAATGATTATTGCTGGTGCTTGTCCTTGAAAGGAGCTGAGCTGTGGCGTTTGACCTTCCACGAGCCTCTCAGGGGTTTCATCAAGAGTGTGTGGCCGAGGGCCTGGGGCATGGCGGGCAGGGCGTTGGGATGCCTGGCAGCCTTCTTACACATGGACCTCAGCTCTGCACGTGCAGTCACCAACTTGCTGTGTGATGTTTTTCCTAAGCATTTTTTCAGAAGTCTGATTTTAGAAGCCACGCAATCCAGTGAGTGGTGAGCGATGGGCTTGCTGATGAAGAAGTGGGGTCCTCGAGGTCGTTACCGTGTGACGGGGGAAGTAGGAGGCCACTGTTCCTTCCCTGAGCTGGGGACACCCTGGCTCTCTCCTTCTGCTGAAAAGATCTGTGGTGACAAGCCCCTGTGGTGGCATGCTTGTGTGGACAAGTGTAATGGTGCTCTCATCTCCCTAGACTGGGGCCCAAGTTGGGGTGGCAGGGTTAGGAGAGTGAGACTTGGAGACTAAGTGGGTTCTGGGTCTCTGATGACTTTGTTCCCTGCCTTTTATTCGGATGTGAAGGAGGAGGGGAGAAATGCCCGGGGGAAGGGTCTGCTATTCTGGTAGCTAATGGAGAGAGAGGGGTTTGCCCTGGATCCCTGTCCCTCCATAGGCCTAACTCGAGGAGGTGGCTCCCAGGCCCTGCTCATGGGCTCTGACCTTGGCTCCCTATGAGCTGTCTCTTCCTCCCCCTGTCAATTGTCCCTGGTGTCTTTACTGCCTGGGCTCTGTCAGATTTGTAGGGGGGTTAGAAAATGATGAAGAGACTGTCCCTAATGGCCAGGAGCTTGCTGGTTAGCAAAGAAGATGCCTCCTGTCCATAACCAGTCATGCTCCCAGCAGAGGGTGGAGAGGGGCTCAGGAGAGGGGCTTTCTGGGACATTCAGATGGCAGTGGGAACTTGGAGTCAGGAAAGGCTTTAGGGGTGAAGAAGCACTTCTCCTGGACTCTGCAGGATTTGACAATGGGATCTTGGAAAGGACGTTCCAGGCTGGGGGCCAGCAAGGGAGAAGGAGTGGAGGTGGGTAAGGGGGGAGTTTCAATGGGGAGATAGTCAGTGCTGGAGCAGGGCCAAGTGATGGCAAAGAGGGGGTGCAGCAGGAGGGATAAAATGGAGGCAACTGTGGGGAGCCTTGAGTGCCCTTCTAGGAGCCTGGCCATGGGACAGGAGGAGGGGACCCTGGGGAGGTTTGTGAGTTTGTGAGTGACTTGATTAGAGTTGGCTTTGAGAAAACTCATTTGATAGCCTGGTTGCTGGCTCTGAGTCTGGCAATGGGGCAAGAGAGGAAGAGGCAGACAGGGGTGCATTGGGAGCTGCTTGGGGAAGGGCAGTGGGTGTTATCCTCCTCGGTGCCCTGAGCATCACTGAGGAAGGCAGGGCCAAATGGCCAAATGGTAAATCAGCTACATATGTCCCCAGTGCCCTGCCTCTAGTCTGGGGCCTTGGCTAGGAAACTGGGGGTCCTGGCTCTTAACTCCACTGTTAACTCTGGGCCCATGAGGGACTGGAGGCTCATTCCCAACCAGAGCTGACAATGCCGGCTCTCTCTTCTGTCCTGGAGGACGGGAAACCTCTCGTATTGGTTGCTTGGATCCTGCCGAGCCTGCCTACTTACATTGGCTTGGGCCTGGACCTGCTAAAGGCATCCACGTTCCACTCAGCCCCTTAGCCTATGCGTCCCCTGTCCAGGGGCCTGAGTGTCGGTCAAAACCCCAAGAAAGCCTTTGACGCTCTAAAGACCCTGCCAGTGAAAGGGTTCTTGTTGAGCCCAAGGATAGTGGGGTGGTGGGGATAGAGGAGTCCAGGGCTGGCACTTGAAATGTGTCATTGTTTTATTAAAGTTTAAAATTTAATAAAACAAAATTTATGGGAGATATTCTAGCTCCACATACATCATTCGGCTTCTTGCTGACGCAGCATGTTGGGCGCACGCCGTGCCTCCCCGTCTCTGGATGTCAAAAAGGGAAGGCTTGGTGGTTGTTGATGACTCATGGGGCTGAGGGGTGCTGGTGGCATGGTTCATGCTCGCTAGGGCTGGCGGTGGGACAGAACTGGGCCAAGGTCAGGCCGGGCCAGGGTCATGTCTATGGTGTTGTTGTGGAAGACCTCAGACCCCTTCTCAGTCCACTGAGTGTTTCTGCTTTCATTGCAGCAGCTTGTCCTTGACCAGCTGTTGAGGGTCCCCTGCAAGCCCTTCAACACCCAGGTGGGGACGGGGAGAGCAGGGGCTTGAAGGAACAGACTGCAGAGCCAAACAAACCTACCCCAGCTCTGCGGGTTCCAGTCTCTTCTTCACCTGTCCAGTGGTAATAAGAAGAGATCTTCCCTCACTGGGTTACAGCCAGGGAGTGCCTGTGAGGGCTTAGCATGGAGCTGGCACTCAGTAAGCACTAAGGAAGTGGTCACGTTTTCACTTTTTATTACGGGCTTAATGCTGCTGGACATGAGGTCATGGCCCTCACAGAGCCTGCAATCAAAACAAGGAGGCAAGTTCAGGGACACCTGAAATACTTGGAGGTATGCTAGGTACTGAGAGGAACCCATAGTGTGCATGTGTAATCTGGGGAGGCTTCTAGGAGGAGGCTGTTATTGACCCTTCCTTTTAGGGAGGGAAGGATTTCAATGGAAAGATCTAGAGAAACCTGACAAACACTACCTCAGCCAGGTGACCAAGGTCAACATCAACGGTGATAAATCATGTCCATAGTGTGTACTCTGGATATGAGAATGGCACTTTATCTCTGTGGTCTTCCTCCCTAAAACCCATAACCCCAGTCTAATCATGAGAAAAACATCAGATGAATTCCAATAGAGTGGCATCCTATAAAATACCCGACAGAACCCCTCAAAACTGTCAAGGTCAATCCAAACCAGAAAAGCTAGAGGAACTCTCACAGCCAAGAGGGGACTAAGGAGATGACAAAATGCGCTATGATATCCTGGATGGGATCCTGGACCAGGAAAGGGACATCAGATGAAAACTATTAAACTCTGAATAAAGTATGGACTTCAGTTTAAAAAAAAAAGGATCTAAGCTCATTTTCTCTGAAAAGGGAACTACTGAGAAAAGGTGAGCATACGATTATTCCAGGAGGGTATTCACAGCCATTGAAGTCTAGCTAAAGGCTGGAGTTCCAACCATCACTGATGCTAATGCTAACGATGATGATAACAACAACAACAATAATAATAACTAACTAACAAGGCAAATTCAGGTGGACTAAGGCAGCTGTCCATTCGCGGGGCTTTAACCTCCTTCCTGGCAAACCTCTCAGAGTGTTTCTCTGGCAGACCTCCCATCAGGAAGTCTTACTGACAGTTTATCCAGCACGAGGCAGGGTTCCTGACCCCTGGAGTTCACAGCCTGGTGGGGACACTGACGGGGAAACAGTCTTCGGCACAGGGAGTGACCAGCGCTGTGAACATGCGCACCGACCTAGCCACTGGGGCGACGGACTAGCGCACGCCGGGCCGCCCGAGGATGAGAGCAATGAGCATGCGCAAGGGGCTCCTCCGGAGGGCGCCCCAGCTGGGCGCCTGCTCAGAGGGCTCCCCTCCTCCTCTTACACGGTTACACCTCCTGGAACCGAGCCGAGTCCCTCAAAGCAGCTGGGGGATAACATTTTTTAAAAGTCAGAGAAATGATTCCAGTTTGGCCCAGATTTCCAGTGCTGGGAGAGCAGCGAGACATTTGCATGAAAGCCTCGGAGGGTCTGGAGCTCTCTGCTGTCATTTACGGCTTTCCTTTTAATCGCTATTTATTTTTAAATATCTGTCTAATGTATAATACAAGCTTAGGCTCTTGAGGCCATCGCCTCCCCTTTCTGCTCTGTTTCTGAAATCCCATTTACGGAGGACAAATAGCTTTTGGGGACAAGAGTCTTTGCCTCTTCAAAGAAGCAGTTAGCGGGCCGCTCACTCCTGACTGTGTCTGTTTGTGGCTGAGGCAACAAAGTGAGATTATTTTAATTCCTTTAAACTCTCAGGGGGTCTGGCTGTCGAGGAAGGCAGCCACTGCATTTGTTGGCTTCTTTCCCTCCTAAAACTTCCATGTAGACTTCTCCGGGTGGGGTGGGGGGGATAAGGCGATGGCCCAGGCGGGGGGTCTGTCTCTGCCTACTGGCCCCTGTCAAGGCCTGAGGAACTGGGCCCAGCATTTCTCTGAACTTCAAAGGGTCCCTCAGCAGGATCTTTGCGGTAATGACCCAGGAGGGTGTGTTGGCTGAGTTTGTATTTGTGCGTGTGAGTGCCCTGGGCCATGTGGTTGGCTGGGTTTGTTAAGTACACTTATTCTATAAGCCAGAGTTTATGGAGCACCAGCTGTACTAGTCACAGGCCAGACAAAGATGCCAAGTCACCTCCCAGCTTGCAGGGCTGGTAAATCCAGGAAAGGCGGCAGTATGGGGTGCTGGGGGAGCTCAGAGGAGAGGCGCCTGACCCAGTTGGGGAAGGCTTCCTGGAGGAAGTGATGTCTAGGTTGAGCTCTGAAGGATGAGTAGAGGTCATCCTGCTGGTACTTTTCTCCTCCTGCAGAGAAGCATGGGGCACCAGTTCCGCCATGTTGCAGGGCTGGCACCTTGAGAGGAACGTTGTGAGATAGGGACATACCTAGACACATGCGGCTCAAAGGACCGTGGAGGTGACAGTGAGGGGCAGCTGGCATTGGAGTCTGCCTGGAATGATGGGGTTGTTTCAAGCTGGGGAGGGGAGGATGGGAGTGGTCCTTATCCTTAGACCCTTGGGACTAATAGGGGACAAAATGGTTTGGGAACAAATAGCTGTTATATCCCTCAGCAAGGAAGACTCAACCAAGAGGTGAGGTCGGGGGGCCACCAGGGACCTCAAATGGTCTCCCCTGCCAGGACCCTCATCTGGGGATCATTTGGATCTAATGACAGGTCTCGGACCTGTAGCCAGGATGGGGGGAGTTGGCAAGGTCATCAGAATCACCTTTTCTTTCCAGCTGATGCTAAAGGGGCCCGGGGGCTCTTCTTGGCTTTGTTTAACCTAAAAGTGGCCCCTGCTGGTGCCTGAGGGTGCTTGGGTCCTGGCTGGGTTTGGAGGACTTGTGGGAGTCTTCCTCAGGCATGTGGAGACCGTGAGGACCCCGAGCCAGGGCTCTGTGGAGTGCCTGAGACAAGACAGCCACTTGGCCTGGTGTCTGGAAGCCACCAGGACACTGGTGGCATGTTCTCTGCCCCCTCAGAGAGCCAGGCCCTTGTGCTGGGTGTGGCTTCCAGGAGACTGGGCCAGACGCTGTGCCCTTTAGTGCCCCAAGGGGGAGCCGAGGGTGGGCAGTTGGTTCACCTAACATCTGTTAGCATGGCAGCATCACAGGATAAGAGATTGGAAAACCCAGGTCCTGGCTTAGGGATTTGCTGGGTTCTATTGTCAGGTCACCTAGTCTGACTTGGCCTCTCTTCCTTCTCTTTCTCCTTCCTCAGTTTTGTCATCTTATATTGTAGGTAACTGAGATTATATGTGGCATTCAGTGCTTTGCCAGCACAGGCTGGTGTTCCAAATCTTGTGCCCCAGCCTCCCCTGCATCTGCAAAGTCCCCTCTCCCAACTCCCTATTGGGCCTCAGGGATCCAGGATCCCAAATGCCCCCAAGGGCCTACCTCTCTGGTAACTCAGCCTTGAAGCACAGGAGAAAGTCAGAGCAAAGGATGTGCAGATGAACTCAACAGCAAGCCCCTCAAAATAGCTCCTCTGACAGCTTGGGATGGGTGGGCAGCACTAATTTTATCTGCCTGCATTTCCTTGATTCACGATGACAGCAAAGTGCCCTTCCCAGGAAGGGCTAGATCATTCATGGCAGTTTTGGAGTGGGAGCACAGCCGCTGCCCACCTGCCCAGCCCCCAGGATGCTCTGTGTGAGCACAGAGATGATCCTGTGGAGGAGGGCTCAGGCCCCACCCTGGGGAGCCAGGCATTATTGCCTGGAGAATCTCTCCAGTTTTCTATTCTGCAGAATCCCACATTGGCAAGCCCCACATTCTGGGAACAGTGTCTGCCTGGACTTTGGGCCTAGTGATGGGCAGGCGCTGCTAGCCCCATTTTACAGGTGAAAAGGGTGAGGTCCAGAGTTTACCTGACTCCTTTCAGGTCACACACTGAGTAGAGGCAGGGCTCGGTCTAGAACCCACTTATCTTGATGGCAGCTCTGTGTTCTTCCTGCATTGTCCCAAATGTTCACCCCAATGACTTGCTCTTGATCCTTCTCTCCCCGCATCTGTTTTCTCTTTCCTCCCATCTTCTGGAGCTCTGCTGTCCAATATGGTAGCCACTAGCCACATGTGGCTACTGAGCACTTGAAATGTGGCTTGTCCAGATGGAGATGTGCTGTGAGTGTAAAATGCACCCCAGGGTTTGAAGACTTGGTACCAAAAAAAGAATGTAAGCCATCTCATTAATAACTTGATTACCTGTTGACATGATCATGTTTTGGACATATTGGATTAAGTAAAATATGTTACTAAAATTATTTTTAGTGTAGTTACAAGAAAATGTAAAGTTACATAGGTGGCTTGTATTTCTCTTGGTGGTGCTGCTGTAGAATCTTGCTACTCCAAGTGTGGTCGGAAGACCAGCTGCAGCATCGACGTCACCTGGGAGCGTGTTGGAAATGCTGGATCTTGGGGACCACTCCAGACCTGCTGAGTTAGAAGAGGAATTTTAATAAGATCTGTAGGTGATCCCCAGGCTCACTATAGTTTGAGAAACTCTGAACTCAGCTTAAGCTCGATGAGGCCTTACCTGCCTGGGCCTGAGGCCCATCTGTAAACAAAGGGGGGTCTCCGTAGGCCCTTACTTAGAACCTGAGTCAGGGCAGCAGTGGGCCATCGTGCTCCAAGCCATGGCAGCTGCTCTGGGGGCTTGTCAGCTTAGGGCTGGGGGACTGGCCTTGGGGGATCCTTTAGGTCTGATATATGAGGTCACAGTGACCTGAGGGAACAGTGCCCCCCATAGGGAAGGCTTGCAGCTGCTGTTTAAAACAGACTTGAATCATTTTGGTTCAAAGACCTTCTAAGATAAGCTCCTGGAAGTGTCTGGATTTCTAGTCAACCAATATGGAGACTTACAGCAATAATCCCAACAGTGTCCAATGACTTTGGGGTTTGTCTCAGTGAGTTTGAACAGAGCCTGCCTGGCCAGGCTCTGCCTTGGTAGCTTTCCCCAGGGGGTAACCGGAGAATTCTTGGGCTTAGCAGATGCAGACCTGTCTCTGAACCTCCAGATCCCAGGGGCTGGGAAAGTGTGGGGACACAGTGGGACAGTGGTGGGGCTCCTCTCGCAGCTTGCCCTGGGACTCACCCTAAGCTGTGCACCTGCCAGTACCCTCTGCCGGGCCTGGCCTCTGGGATGTGCTGGGCCAGGCACATGCCATAGTGCCCCAAGAGGGAGCGTTGGGGCAGCTGCCAGGAAAGAGGTGCTGATGCCCAGCGTCTCATAGCCACGCTGATGGCTGTGGCCACCTTCTGAAGTCAGGATCTGATGCCATACTCATGTCTGCTTCCCTGGTGCCTGGGGTTGGTGGATGGGGTAAGGGTGTGGAGTGAGGTTCCCACTGCCAAGAATCTCTTTCTGAAGAAGTTGATTCTGGTCACCGGAGTCTCCTCTCATCTGCAATTTTGCAAAATCTGGTGGTGATTCCAGCCTTCCAGGATGTGTTCCCAGGATGGAAGAGAAGGATGTGTGCAGCCCTTCAGGCTGGTGTGATGGGTTCTTGGCAAGAGGGCCCCTGTGCTAGGAAGGGGGCACTGGTCTGATGTGCACTGCTGGGAAAGGGGGCAGGTGACCAGCGGGGGGCCAGAGAGGACCTGGGGTGCAGCACCGGCTCAGTGGGGTCGGGCAGGAGGGACGGCCCTGTGGGATCCCCCTCCCTGTCCTCAGAGGCGGCTGCTGGGAGGCAGGCCCTGCAGGGCTGCAGATGGACTGTGTCTGGGTCCAGCTGAGTGCAGGCCTGTCTCCCAGCTGTAGTCTGAATAGCTGGACCAGGCACCCAGCTGATAAGGACGGGGTCCTCTGTGCCTGTGGCTGTCAGGCCAGACATCAAAGACAGTGTTTAACCTGAGGGCAAAAAAAAATCTATGTTCTTTAAAAGCCTTGTTCTTGAGTGTTTGCATTTTCCTTATGGGTTCTGATTTTTTCCCCCCTGAGTTTCCTAGAATGGTTTCTTTTGAACAATTCAAAAACTTGGAAACTGGAAAACTTGTCCTAACTGCTGTCAGGTGCGGGAAAGGGATTGCTTCCACCTGGGCTGGGATGGGCGGGGGGCGGGGGGAGGGCGGGGGGGAGGTGGGGTGCAGTGTGAGGCCCTTCCAGGGTTGGGGAAGAAGTCAGGCCTGGAGTCCCTCCCTTAAGGAGTGTGGCGGGACGGATATCACGGGAGGCATTTACTGTCCACACCACCCCATCTTCTCTTCAAAGCCTGCTCAACCTTCCAGGCCAGCTCTAGTGCCCCTTCCTCTAGGAAGACTTCCGGACCGCTCTCTCTTCCACCTATCTCATGCTGGATACTTCCCTAAGGGGTTTGCATGGGTTACCTCTCTAATCCCCTCAGCAGACTGGGAGCTGGAAGTGCTGTTGTTACCCCCAGTTTCCAGATGAGGACACTAAGGCTCTGGGACTGTAAATGGCTTGTTTCAGATTACGTTGTTGGCAGGCACCAGAGCTGAGACTCTCAGTCGGGACTTCCGCAGCGTGGAGCAAGTGCTGAATGTTTTTAGCCACAACTGGACTGTGGAAGAGAGCTGTTTGGGCCTGTGGGCACTGAGGTTGTGGGCAGTGGGTTGTGGGCAGTGGGGGGGGGGGGGCGTCTTGAGAAGAGGCCACAGCCCTGCTGGACAGGAGCGTGGTGATGACACAGATGCCCAGGTTAGGGTCTGAGATGGTTGCAGAAAGGCTGGCCCTGGGTGTGGTGCCCACTGGAGCAAACATCCCAGTCTGAATTTGGGCCTCTAGCTGGTGGGCTGTCACACACCCCTATGTGGCAGCCCTCTACGTGGAGGCCTTGGTCACTGACAGCCTCCATGAGCAGTAGACAGAAGTTGATTGGCCAACAAGCCCTGGAATAAATCCACATTCTGCTTCTCAAAGCTCAGGTCTTGTTCTCACTGATAATTTCTCTGAGATGAACATATGATAGGAAGAGAAATATGGTGGGGACTCAAGCCTGTTCCCTCGGCTCAGACAGAAATGATTCAGCCTCCTTCTTACATGTCCACACAGTGCTTGACCACATGACCTTGACCATTCTTTAAAGATGGCCTGGTCTCTCCTCCCTGGGCTGATGTGAAGACCCCTCTCTCTCTCAGGTGGGATGGGTGTGAGGGCAGGGACAAGCCTGGAGTCCTCAAGCTGGAAGGACCATATTGGCCATCTTCCTGCCTTTGCCAGGAACACTTCATGCTTCTCCCCATGGCCTGGCCCCTGCCTTGTACCTGTTGGACTCCATG
The DNA here is from genome assembly GCF_021613505.1 of Equus quagga. Classification (NCBI taxonomy): domain Eukaryota; kingdom Metazoa; phylum Chordata; class Mammalia; order Perissodactyla; family Equidae; genus Equus; species Equus quagga. The sequence continues at coordinate 83,720,432 of NC_060273.1, forward strand.
AGGTTGGCAATCACTGGCCTCATGGACATGTGGTGCAAGGCTGTTCAGTTAGATGTGTTTATTCATTCAACAAACATTTGTTGAGTATGCACCAAGGGCCTGGCTCCAGGCTGGGCAGCAGGGGATGCAGAGATGAAGGTGATCCTGCCCACAGTGAACGTGGCCCTGATACAACGTCTAACAAGTGCTATGGTAGAGATAATAGTAAGAGCTGTCGCCTCTCAGGCACTTCCTATTTGCTAGGAATTTGGTGTGCAGTTTCTACATTTGATATTGGTTTTATTTTATAGATGAGGAAACTTAGGTTCAAAGAAGATAAAAAACTTGCCCCAGGTCACAGTAGGTGATGGAGCTGGATGTTGAACTCAAGTGTGTGATGCCAGAGGCTACACTCTTAACTACTGTGCTATGCAGAACACTCTAGAAGCACAGAGGAAGGCAGGAAACCCAGCTGAGGGGTGAGGGCCCAGAGAGAAAGGGCGTTGCTGGAAGTCCATTTGACCTCTGTTCTGGTTATCCATCACAAACTACCTCAACTTAATGCTGTAGACCAGCAGTTGTGTACTGTCACCATCTCTCGTGGTTCTGGGGAGCGACTGGGCTCATCTGTGGGTTCTCATTCAGGGTCTCCCATGTGGTTGCAGTCTGACGGCGGCTGGGGCAGGAGTTGTCCTTGAAGGCTTCTTCTCTCACCTGTATGGTGTTGGAGGCTGGCTCTTGGCCAGAACCTCAGCTGGAGCTGTGAGGGCCTCTCCAGGTGACCTGGGCTTCCCAGCAGCATGATGGCTGTGTGACAGTGGTCCCGAGAGAGGCAGGTGGAGCTGGGTTACCTTTTATGACTTAGCCTTGGAAGTAACTTACTGTCACTTCTGCTGTACTCCCCTCACTAGACATGGGTCACAAAGACCAACTCATTTTCAAGGGGCGGGGACTCAGACGTCACCTCTCCATGGGATGAGGGTCAAGAAGTTTGCAGCAGTGTTTGTATAAACTCGATATCAGAAGATAGGTAGAAGGATATGTAAGAAGATAAGGAGCAAAGGAGAGAGGTGAGAAGGTGTTTTAGCTGAGGCACCTTGAGAGCAAAGGCTTGGGAGGGACAAGGGACCCTGGGTAGGGTGGAGAAGATGAGGGCAGGGGGTGTGGGGTGCTCTGTGCAGGGCCTTGGAGACAGGAGTTCGGGCTTTATCTGGCAGGGGAGGGAGGACCACAGGGAGCCGCGATGGTTTAATTCCACTGCATGTATTTCCACCTAGGCCTGACCCTTAAAACCAGAAGCCAATTGACTGAGTTTCTCACTGGGCTTAAAGAGTGCTTTGAAAGCAGCTGGGGGCAGAGCAGGGCCCGGGGCAGCAGCTCTGGGCGGGGGGCTTCACAAAAGCACATCCCACCCTCTGAGTTCATGGACCTGCGGGCGGGGCCAGGGGCTGTGTGTTCCCATCACCCCGCGCTGCAGCGCTCCTGATGTACTTCTCCCTCCCTCCCAGCATCCTCGGGAGCAGCTGATCCCGGTGTCCAGAACCAGGGCAAGGGAACTGGGGGAGAGTGGAAGAAAGAGGAGGGCAGATTTTGAGGAGAAGCTGAAAGAAGCTCTGGGGAACAGCTTCCTTTTGATTGGGTTTGCATTACCGCCACTCAGCCACGAGCCTGCTTGTGAATCTCTCTTTCATGCTGTGCTCACCTGTGAGGGGCTGCTCCTGTGTCCCTCCGTCCCTCTTGCACATTCCATGGTGCCTGAGTGGCTGCCTTCTGACCCGCCTCTCCTCTGGGCCAGGAGTGGAGGCTTGGTCTGGGGAAGAGCCAGCAGGGTCTGCAGGGTAGGGGGGTTGGGTTGGACCCAGGTGGAGGCTTTAACACAGAGTTCTGGGACGACCCTCAAGTTTGCCCTCCCTGGTGTACATGCCCTGGGTAATACCTCCCCTTGAGTATAAGCAGGACCTGTAAGTCCGATGGATGGCGCTGCAGTGACTGGAAGGGGACTCGCCTACTGGCTCTGAAGGGGTAAACTGCCATATTGTGGAGAGGGCCAGGTGGCTAGGATCTGTGGGTGGTCTCTAGGACCTAAGAGTGACCCCTAGTGGACAGCCGGCAAGAAAACGGGGACCTCCATCCTACAAGTACAAGGCACTGAACTCGGGCAACAACCTCAATGAGCTGGGAAATGGATTCTCCCAGAGTTAAGCCTCCAGCCAGAACACAGTCCCGCTGACGCCTTGATTTCTGCCTGTGAGACCCTGAGCAGAGCATCCGGTCGAGCTGTGCCTGGACTTGTGACCTACGGAACTGTGAGATAATTAATGGCTGCTGTTTTAAGTGGCTAAGTTCGTGTAATTTGTTACAGGAATAGGAAACAAATACAGCAGGGAACGCTTATGTCTGAGTTTCGGGTGGCATCTGGGCCCTTGGCAGTCAGGGCCTATAGGGGCTGTGCCCAGGGGTGGCTTGCATTGTGTTCCTGGTGGCTCAGTTCCCGGTGGCCAGTTCTAGACCCCTGGGCCTCGTGGCTCACCTCATAAAGCCCCCAGTCACATCATGGCCCACTTTTTATGGCCTGGCACAGGCGCATTTTACTGTCGAATTAGCAGGAATAACAGCAGCATTTTAGTGGCTGATTGGGAGCCATATATTAGCGATTGTATTAACAAGTGCACGGTGACAGGAGACTAGTGAGAGTGAGAAAATGAGACCCAGTATTTATCCCCAGTGCAAAATCTTTTTTATTATTAAAGACACTGGGTTAACTGAGGATAGATTTAATGCCTGCTGGCAATTTTATTGGATAATCAGCAGTCCAGGGTCCCCACTGCAGCCTGAGCTCTGGAACCCTCAGGCAGGACCATTGGATTCTTCGGAGAAGCCTCAGGGCTGGGAAACTGCAAATGTGGGCACTTTCTTGGGACTTGCCGCTGGGCCTGCAGCTATGCGGGCAGGACCAGGTCTGCTGCTCCCTGTGGGCAGATGCCGGGCAGCTGATAGCAGACAGCGTGAGTTTCACCCCTTCGGAGGTGGAGATGGAGATGGGCAACATGAAGTCAGTGCAGGTTCTGAGGCATCCTGAAGAGAGGGCTGCAGGGAGAGCATGAGAATCGTGCAGGCCCACCCCTGACTCTAAGGGAAGCCACCCAGCAGAGGGCTGCATACTGGGGGCCCTGTGTTCTGGGGACAGCCAGCCTCTGCGCCTCACCCTGGGCTCTGTCCTGTCTAGTGCCTAGCTGAGTCTGCTGCCAGTGGTCCAGTCTCAGAGAGGGAAAGGTGTGTCTGGTGCTGGCTGGAGGAGCCCCACTGTTAAGGATCATTGTGTGGGAGGAGCTTGGGGCTGTGACTACTTCAGTGGCTATTTGCAGTGGAGCATACATGCTGTCAAGGGGGCTGCACTGAAGACCCCCACAAGCTCTTAGGCCCCTGAACATCTTAGAGGAGGGTTAGAGGATGGACTATGAGACAGGAGAAAAAGGTACAGAATCCAGAAATGCTGGCAGCCAGGCCTGCTTCCCGTGGACGTGTAAGCCCCCTCAAGTCTGCTTTTTTTAGCTCCAGTCCAGCTCCCTTCGATGCTTCGCTGTGGTTCTCTGAAGGGTCAGCCCTTCATCCCTCTAGGTCTTCTCAAGGACCCTCATTGGACCCTCTCTTTGCACTTCTACCCACCCCTTAGCTGGCCCTGGGGGGAGCAGGTGTGTGATGGCAAGGGAGGGGCTCATGTGGCACGGATGACGTGAAGAACCTGGGCTTTGGAGCACAACTGATCTGGGTTTCCTCCCTGGCCCAGAACTGTGCTGGCTGAGTGAGTCTGTCCTGGACGTGTTGCCGACCCCTGAACCTTACTGCCCTCAGTTGCCAGAGATGACCACCATATCTACCTCACGGGAAGTGGTTGTAGGGACCAAAAGAGGAAATGAATGTCTGCAAGGGCTTTGTATACTGCCTGGCACATAGTGGGTGCTCAGTATAGAGCACATTATTATTTCTAGAAGGATTCAGATTCTTGTATTCTCAGAGGAATCTCGTGGCTGATATTGAGATTCATTTGCTTATTCATTCTTTCTGCAAGTGTTTGGTGCTGGGTGTTGCTGACACCGTGTGTGGCAGATAGCAGGTGCTTGGTGAATATTTACTGAGTGGATGACTACAGATGTTGACAAAGTTCCTCCTCTTGGGGAACTTAGCCAGGGGTGGGGGGTGCTGGTGAGTGGAGATATTTTCTGATCTTCTTCTGGCCAGTTGATCTTACTTTGGTGCCCAGTACCGAGAAGCCTTGAAGATGCCTCCATCCCTGTGGGCCAGAGAAATTGCCTCCTTCCTCTGTAGCCTGACATTCTTTTGACTAGGGGTCACAGGGAGAGGTGACTATGATTTTATCCCATTTTGAAAGGACAGTGCAGACCTTCTTAGCCCAGTGGCAGGAGGTTGGTGGAACCTTGTGGACACAGTCAGCATTTCTTAGACTCCTGGGAGGCTGGAAGGTCCCCATTCTCCTCGATCCCAACCACACGGTTCCTCTGCTTCTGTCAAGCCTAGAATAGACACAGAACTGCCCAGCAAATGCTCAGCTGAGAGCTGAGAGCTGAGCAATCATTTTGGGGAAATCTTCACGTGCTACTCTGGAGAACTGGAGCTGGACTCCTGGGGAGGGGGTCCCCTCCAGGCAGCTTGATAGGAAGTGATTCACTTTCCCTTACACTTCAGTTCTTTTTGAGGTGCAGGTCCCTGTCTCCAGATCGTGCTCCCCAGTGTCAAATCCTGTGTAGACTGCTGCCCTGGCAGTGTTCTGGCTTGAATAGCTAGCCTTTGAAGCAGTTAATAAAACAAAGGTTGGAGCAGCTGCCCGCTGCCCCTGAAGTTGAGGAGAGCAGATTGAAAAGTGAGCGACTGTAGCTTGCTGGGCCTGTGAGCATGTGGAGGGCATCTCAAGAGTCCAGGAGCTGGGGCCATCACTTTCAGGGGCTAATTGTGCAGAGACCAGCAAGTGTCCAGGCCCCTGTGATGGTTTAGCCCTTCTGGGCTGAGGACTGGAAAATCCGTTTGATTGTTTATTGCCTCCATTTTTTATTATCAGCAAAACTTTAATTACAGCTCTCACTAAACCTGCTACCTTCTGTCGGCATTTACAAGGCAATAAATTTCCCCTTCTCTCCTTACACAATCCGAACCTCCAATAGGGCAGTGCATATGCACTGGAAGATATTGATTCCCCAAAGAAATTATAACAGCATTTGTTCTCAAGTAAACACAGAGAGGCTATTATAACACTGACGAAGAGTCGATTGTCTTTGCTTTATTAAACAACACAGCTCTCAATTGGAAGCACATCTAAATTATCAAGAGATTGGTGGAACAGACAAACAGCAATGCCTGGAATGAGGTTTCGAGTGGGAGGACTGTCTAAGGCAGAGGTGAGAAGGAAGACTTTGTCCCTTTCTCCTTGTTTCTCACTCCCTCATTAAACCAGTTTGTTCCGCCACCCCTCACCCCTGCAGTCCTTTAACATTGAAGGGGCATTGATCGTGGCTCTCAGCTGGGGAGTGGGCAGCTCACTGCAAGCTGGTAGAAACGAAGCTTGCACAAGGTCTGCCAACTGACTAATGGCCCCATGTGTATTGGCAGACAGTAAACAAAAGCCTTTTAAAAACTTCTTGTTATGTTACTGGCAGGTGGAAAAGGTTGATGCATTCATCAGCTTAATTTGGAAAATGGTACGTGACCCATCTTTGCTTCAGAACACCCGGAAATGCATCCCACTGAGCAAAAGACTGATCAGCCATGACCTTGCTCCCAGAAGGCAATTTGAGATAGAATATTTTATTATGAACAAGTTGGTTCTACAGTCCCACGAGAGCAGCCATGCAATCAAAAGTCTAAGGATGTCCTGTACAATGTTGGTGTGTTCTATACAATGTTTATGGGATGTTAATTGATATCTTGGTAATAAAAAGATAACTTCCACCAAATCCACTTTCCATGATTAAATAATTCATGAAATATGGGGGGTGAAACAAAGTTAAACAGATCTCTTTGCTGCAGGACTTTTCAGAGGCTGTATGTGAATTTGCATTATGAATCTGGAAGAGGGGGAAACAGTATGTGAAGTTTTCTGAATTTTTTTCTCCTGAAATTTTTTTTATTAAGGTTATGAAAGTTAACATCATTGTGAAATTACAGTTGTACATCATTGTTAGTCATGTTGTAGGTACACCACTTCACCCCTAGTGCCCTCCCCCCACCCCCTTTTCCCCTGGCAACCACCGATCAGTTCTCTTTGTCCATATGTTAACTACCACCTATGAGTGGAGTCATACAGAGTTCATCTTTCTCTGTCTGGCTTATTTCACTCAACATAACACCCTCAAGGTCTATCCATGTTGTTGTGAATGCGACGACTTTGTCCTTTTTTATGTCTGAGTAGTATTCCATTGTGTATATATACCACATCTTCTTTATCCAATCATCAGTTGCTGGGCACTTAGGTTGGTTCCATGACTTGGCTATTGTGAATAATGCTGCGATGAACATAGGGGTGCATGGGACTTTTGGAATTGCTGATTTCAGGTTCTTAGGATAGATACCCAGTAGTGGGATGGCTGGGTCATAAGGTATTTCTATTCTTAACTTTTTGAGGAATCTCCATACTGTTTTCCATAGTGGCTGCACCAGTTTGCATTCCCACCAACAGTGTATGAGGGTTCCCTTTTCTCCACAGCCTCTCCAACATTTGTCACTCTGGGTTTTGGATATTTTTGCCATTCTAACAGGTGTAAGGTGATGTCTTAGTGTAGTTTTGATTTGCATTTCCCTGATGATTAGTGATGATAAGCATCTTTTCATGTGTCTATTGGCCATCCGTATATCTTCTTTGGAGAAATGTCTGTTCATGTCCCCTGCCCATTTTGTAATTGGGTTGTTTGATTTTTTATTGTTGAGTTGTGTGAGTTCTTTGTATATTATGGAGATTAACCCTTTGTCGGATAAATAACTTGTGAATATTTTTTCCCAATTAGTGGGCTGGTTTTTTGTTTCAATCCTGTTTTCCCTTGCCTTGAAGAAGCTCTTTAGTCTGACGAAGTCCCATTTGTTTATTCTTTCTATTATTTCCTTCATGTGAGGGGTTATGGTGTCCGAAAAGATTCTTTTGAAGCTGATGTCAAAGAGCGTACTGCCGATATTCTCTTCTGGAAGACTTATTGTTTCAGGCCTAATCTTTAGGTCTTTGATCCATTTTGAGTTTATTTTAGTAAATGGTGAAAAAGAATGGTTGATTTTCATTCCTTTACGTGTGGCTGTCCAGTTTTCCCAGCACCATTTGTTGAAGAGACTTTCTTTCCTCCATTGTAGGCCCTCAGCTCCTTTGTCAAAGATTAGCTGTCCATAGATATGTGTTTTTATTTCTGGGCTTTCAATTCTGTTCCATTGATCTGTGCATCTGTTTTTGTACCACTACCATGCTGTTTTGATTACTGTAGCTTTGTAGTACGTTTTGAAGTCAGGGATTGTGATGCCTCCAGCTTTGTTCTTCTTTCTCAGGATTGCTTTAGCAATTCGGAGTCTTTTGTTGCCCCATATGAATTTTAGGATTCTTTGTTCAATTTCTGTAAAAAATGACATTGGAATTCTGATTGGGATAGCATTGAATCTGTAGATTGCTTTAGGTAGTATGGACATGTTATCTATGTTTATTCTTCTAATCCATGTGCATGGAATGTCTTTCCATCTCTTTATGTCGTCATCGATTTCTTTCAAGAGCGTCTTGTAGTTTTCGTTGTATAGATCTTTCACTTCCTTGGTTAAATTTATCCCAAGGTATTTTATTCTTTTTGTTGCGATCATGAATGGGATTGAGTTCTTGAGATCTTTTTCTGTTAGTTCATTGTTAGCATATAGAAATGCTACTGATTTATGTATGTTGATTTTATACCCTGTAACTATGCTGTAGTTGTTGATTGTTTCTAATCATTTTTCTATGGATTCTTTGGGGTTTTCTATATATAAGATCATCTCGTCTGCAAACAGTGAGAGTTTTACTTCTTCGTTACCTATTTGGATTCCTTTTATTTCCTTTTCCTGCCGAATTGCTCTGGCCAAAACCTCCAGTACCATGTTGAATAAGAGTGGTGAAAGTGGGCACCCTTGTCTTGTTCCTGTTCCGAGAGGGATGGGTTTCAGTTTTTGTCCGTTGAGTATGATGTTGGCTGTGGGTTTGTCACATATGGCCTTTATTATGTTGAGGTACTTTCCTTCTATACCTATTTTATTGAGGGTTTTTATCATAAATGGATGTTGGATCTTGTCAAATGCTTTCTCTGCATCTGTTGAGATGATCATGTGGTTTTTGTTTCTCATTTTGTTAATGTAGTGAATCACGTTGATTGACTTGCGGATGTTGAACCATCCCTGTGTCCCTGGTATAAATCCCACCTGATCACGGTGTAAAATCTTTTTGATATAGCGCTATATTCGGTTTGCCAAAATTTTGTTGAGGATTTTTGCATCTATGTTCATCAGTGATATTGGCCTGTAGTTTTCCTTCTTTGTGTTGTCCTTGTCAGGTTTGGGGATCAGGGTGATGTTGGCTTCATAGACTGTATTAGGGAGCGCTCCATATTCCTCTATTTTCTGGAATAGTTTGAGAAGGATAGGTATTAAATCTTCTTTGAATGTTTGGTAGAATTCTCCAGAGAACCTGTCTGGTCCTGGACTCTTATTTTTGGGGAGGTTTTTGATTACTGTTTCTATTCCTTACTTGTGATTGGTCTATTCAGATTCTCTATTTCTTCCTGATTCAGTTTGGGTAGGTTGTATGAGTCTAGGAATTTATCCATTTCTTCTAGGGTGTTCAGTTTGTTGGCATATAGTTTTTCATAGTATTCTCTTATGATCCTTTGTATTTCTTCGGTATCTGTTGTGATTTCTCCTCTCTTGTTTCTAATTTTATTTATTTGAGACTTCTCTCTTTTTTTTTAGTGAGTCTGGCTAAGGATTTGTCGATTTTGTTAATTTTTTCGAAGAACCACTCTTTGTTTCATTGATCCTTTCTATGTCTTTTTTGTTTCAATATCTTTTATTTCTGCTCTAATTTTTATTATTTCCCTCCTTCTACTGACTTTGGGCTTTGTTTGTTCTTCTTTTTCTAATTCCGTTAGGTGTTGTTTGAGGTTGTTTATGTAAGATTTTTCTTGCTTATTGAGGTGAGCTTGTATTGCAATGAATTTCCCTCTTAGGACTGCCTTTGCTGCGTCCCAAATCATTTGGTACAGTGTGTTTTCATTTTCATTTGTCTCCAGATAATGTTTGATTTCTTCTTTAATTTCTTCAATAATCCATTGTTTGTTCAGTAGCATGTTGTTTAGTCTCCACATTTTTGGCCCTTTCCCAGCCTTATTCTTGTAGTTGATTTCTAGTTTCATAGCATTATGATCAGAAAAGATGCTTGATATTATTTCAACCCTCTCGAACTTATTGATGCTTGCTTTGTTTCCCAAGATATGGTCTGTCCTTGAGAATGTTCCATGTGCGCTTGAGAAGAATGTGTAACCTGCTGTTTTTGGATGAAGTGTCCTATATATATCTATTAGGTCCATCTGATCTAATTTTTCATTTAATTCTGTAATTTCCTTGTTGATTTTCTGTCTGGATGATCTGTCCATTGGTGTTAATGGGGTATTGAGGTCCCCTACTATTATTGTATTGCTGTTGATGTCTCCTTTTAGTTTTGTTAACAGTTTCTTTACGAATTTTGGTGCTCCTGTGTTAGGTGCGTATATATTTATAAGTGTTATGTCATCTTGGTGGAGCGTCCCTTTTATCATTATATACTGCCCCTCTTTGTCTTTCTTTATCTGTTTTGCTTTGAAGTCTACTTTGTCTGATATAAGTATGGCAACACCTGCTTTCTTTTGTTTATTATTAGCTTGGAGTATTGTCTTCCATCCCTTCACTTTGAGTCTGTGTTTGTCTTTGGGGCTGAGGTGTGTTTCCTGGAGGCAGCATATTGTTGGATCTTGTTCTTTGATCCATCCTGCCACTCTGTGCCTTTTGATTGGAGAGTTCAATCCATTCACATTTAGAGTGGTTATTGAAACGTGGGGGCCTACTGTTGCCATTTTATCACTTGTTTTCTGGTTCTTTTGCATTTTGTCCTGATGGAGAGCTGTTACTTTGTGTTATTGTCCTTCTGCTTATCTCCTTTGTTCTGGATTTTGTAACCCCTTTCCTTTTTTTGGTTTTTCAGGAATGAGGTTCTTCCTGAGCATTTCTTGAAGAGGAGGTTTTGTGGCGATGAACTCCCTTAACTTTTGTTTATCTGGGAAAGTTTTTATTTCTCCATCGTATTTGAAGGCTATTTTCGCTGGGTAGAGTATTCTTGGCTGCAGGTTTTTGTCCTTCAGAGTTTTGAATATTTCATTCCAATCTCTTCTAGCCTGTAAGGTCTCTCTTGAGAAATCTGCTGATAGCCTTATGGGGTTTCCTTTGTAAGTTATTTTCTCCTGCCTGGCTGCCCTTAGTATTTTCTCTGTGTCATTGACTTTTGCTAGTTTCACTACTATATGCCTTGGGGTTGGTCTTCTTGCATTAATAAAGTTTGGAGATCTATTGGCTTCTGTCACATGAAGTTCCATCTCTCTTCCCAAGTTTGGAAAGTTCTCAGCTATTATTTCTTTGAACAGGCCTTCTGCCCCCTTTTCCTTCTCTTCTCCCTCTGGTATGCCTATAATCCTTATGTTGCATCTCCTAATTGAGTTGGATAATTCTCAGAGAGTTTCTTCATTTCTTTTTAGTCTTAGTTCTCTCTCCACCTCTGTCTGCAGCATTTCTATAATCCTATCCTCCAAATTGCTAATTCTGTCCTCCATATTATCGACCCTACTGTTCAGAGAGTCCAGATTTTTCTTAATCTCCTCCCTTGTGTTCTTCATCTCCAGTATTTCTAATTGGTTCTTCTTTATAGTGTCAAGCTCTTTTGTGACATAGCTCCTGAACTCATTGAGTTGTCTATCTGAATTCTCTTTTAACTTGTTGAGTTTTTTAATAATGGCAGTTTTGAAATCATCGTCATTTAGGTTATAGATTTCATTGTCTTTGGGATTGTTTTCTGGGTGCTTATCATTTTCCTTCTGTTCTGGAGATTTAATATATTTTTTCATACTGCTTTATGGCATGGATTTGTGCCTCTGCATAGAGATAGAGTTTAGTCGCTGCTTCCACTTTTTGCGACTGGTGTGTGGGGGAGCAGGTGTTTAGACTGCACCAACCAGGAACCTGTCAGCTGTTACTGACTGGACCTGGACCCCTCCTCGTAGTCACAGTGGTCCTGTGGGGTCCCTCGTCGGTTGTAGGGGCAATCGCAAGGGGGCCTCAGGCTGCTGGTGCCTACTGTTGCAGCCCACTTAGACGCGCTCTCTCCTTGTGGTCTGCAGCAGTGTTGTGGGCTTTCCCAGCAGCCAGGAGCAGGATCACCTATAATCACCGCTTTGTCCATAAGAGAGCCCACAAGATCACACTTGTCCACTATAGGTCCCAGCAGAACTATGGTTATCTTCTGCAGTCTGTCGTTAGCTCACCTAGCTGTGCTACTTTTGCCTCAGGGCCTTCCCACCTTGTGATTGCCAGTCGGGACCTCTCCACTAGTGCTGTGCAGAGGCTTTCACTGAGGCTGCTGTAGGAACCTGGAGTTCCCCCCTGGGCTATGTAGCCGTTTCACCGGAGCTCCACTCTGCCCCACTCCACTCTCACGGGATCTCTGGGAGCCCCTTGCCTCATCTGGGACACGGCCAGAGTCTGTGGGCCTGACAGTGGCTTGTAAGCTGCTGCCTTGTGGGGAATTCTGCTCTATGGAGCTTCCTGGTGTTCCGGATGCTGGGCGGGACCTCCCTGCCAGTGGCAAGCAGAGGCCCTCCCTGCTGGGGGGGTGCGGGACCCTGGAGCATCCCCCGGGCCGCAGAGCTGGGTGTTGGAGCTCCACCCAGTCCCCAAGCACGTCCATGGGAAGTCCGGGTGCCCCCTGCACCAACCTGTGCGCCGGAGACTGTGGGCCCAGCAGCAGCTGGCAGTCTGGTGCAGTGCCGGGGAATCCACCCGCCAGGAGCTTCCCTTTGTCCTGGATTCTGGGCGTGGCCTCCCTGCTAATGGTGAGCAGAGGCTTTCCCTGCCGGGGAGGTGCGGGACCCTGGAGCCTCCCCCCGGACCACAGAGCCGGGCGCTGGAGCTCCAACTGTGTCCCCAAGCACGTCTATGGGAAGTCCGGGCACCCCCTGCACCAACCTGTGCACCAGAGACCATGGGCCTAGCAGCAGCTTGTGGTCTGGTGCCATGCCAGGGAATCTGCCCACCGGGAGCTTCCCTTTGTTCTGGATTCTGGGAGGGGCCTCCCTGCTAATGGGAGCGGAGGCCTTCCCTGCCAGTGGGTGTGGGACCCTGGGGATTCCCCCTGGGCTTAGCTGTAATGGCGGGGGGCTTGAGTAGGGCTGTTGTCACCTGTTTCCACTGTCGCTCTGCTGGTGAGTGCACACTCCTGCCCTTGGTGTGTGGCGATGCTATGGGGGAGTCTGCTGGAAGAGAGCCTCCTGCAGGAAATAGGCTGTTTGGGGGTCGGGGGTTGGAGAGTTTTCACCTATTTCCACCTCCTCCCGGGGGGAAGTCCGTCCGCCTTCCGATGTATAGTAGTACGAGACTCTTAGGTGTCTTGAGATGCTATCTGGATATCCTTAGGTTGGCTCCCGCCTGGCCAGCTTAGAAGCTCTGCTGCTCCCAAAGGTGGCTTTTTTCCTCTCTGGCTGGAGTTACTGCCTCTTCTCTTTCGTCAGGACTGTCCCTTGTTGTGGGGGTTCTTTTTATACAGTTTTCAGTTTTCAATCCAGGGTGATTCTTCCTAAAATTGTTGTAACCTGGTTGTGTTTGTGGGAGGAGGCGAGTTCAATGTCTGCTCACAGCGCCATCTTGACGAGAACTATAAGTTTTCTGAATTTTTAAAAAAACAGAATTTACATCTTATAGGACTGGAGTTTTTACAGAATAGTCTTTGAGAAGTACTGGTCTGAGGGGATAAAGTGAAGGAGGCTAGACCATGAGAAGTGGTCCAGATTTTCTTTGCTGAGCTGGGCTTGGAGAACCCAGCCTTAGGAGCAGGTCTGAGTGGGTAGCAGGAGAGTCAGGCTATGTCAGTCCAAGTGGCTAACGCCTTGCCAAAATGGTGCCTGAGCTCTCACTGCGCCTCTGAGAAGATTTGCTGGGTGTCGACGTGATCAGTGCTGCCTTACCTGGAAGACGGGTTCAGCTGAGCTAAAGCAAGAGCTTCAAAACAGAGATGTCCCTCCCCAAAACATAATCATAGTGGTCTTATCTCAATTAAAGAAAACCTCAAGTTAATGGAGAGGGGAATTTCTATTCTTGGGAAATGGCATTCATGCTTATTTTAGACCAACCTGCTATCAAGAACAACTAGAGAAGTTGTAGCAGATTATATTTTCCAGGTGGCTGCATCACTGTCTATTCCTTACATGTGCCCATGCGTGTCATGTCTTCTTACAACATGGCATCGACACCCCTGCATTGAGAGGTGGCTTTGTGTTCCTTCTTCTTGAACATAGATGGACTTTTGTAATAGTCCTGACTGACCAAATGCAGCAGAAATGAAGCTGCATGACTTCTGAGACTATGTCATAAAAATTTCAACCTGACTCTCCTTTTCTCTCCTGGGATATGTGCCTTGGGAGTCCTGGGCCAAACTGTAAGAGGTCCAACTAAGCTGAGGCCCCATGATGCAGCAGTCACATGAAGAGATTGTACAGAGACAGCGGGAGATGCCTGAGAAGCCCAATTCCCAGCTATCGAGTCTTCCTAGACCAGGTACCAGACATGGGAGTAAAGAGCCTTTGAGATGACCTCAGCCCAAACTGCCATCTGACTGCAACCTCATGAAAGACCCCAGACAAGAATCACCCACCTGAGCTCCTCCTGAACTCCTGACCACAGTAACTGTCAGAGATGAGAAGTGACTGACATCGTTTGAAGCCACTAGGTTTTGGGGGCTTTTGTTGTGCAGCTGTAATAACTGTTCCACAAAATCAACAAAATATATGTTGAAGGCTTTGGAAAGCTATCGAAGCAACAAAGCCTTGACTCAAGGGGCCAAGATAGTTGCAAGAAGGGAACTCCCAAGAGGAGAGCCAGACATTTGGTAACACTTTTGTCCCAAGGTTATTTGTGGAATCAAATGCAACAGCTGAGAGACTGAGCAGAAAGTGGCTGCTAAATGGCTGAGAAGTTGAGCACAGCTTCTGGCGTTTTCATGGGACTATGGGTTAAAAGGGGAGTTCAGGTCCTGCCAAGTAGGAAGGGCCCTGGTAAACACCCTAGACTTTTAGTTGCAACTCTTGACTAAGAGTAAGGTTGAACTTGAAACAGGCCAACCCTCAAAAAAGCTGAAGCCTGCCTTTAAATCAGTTCAGCTACTGGCTGGATTAAGTTCATCTATCCCAACTCTATCTGCCACCAAAACCAAAAATGAATTCTCTCTTGAGGAAGGCAACATTATCCAGAAACTCACGTTATTTCTAACGTATCTGGAATTCATTAGACGATAACTAGGTGTGCACAAAGACAAGAATTGACTGAAAATCAAGGGAGAATGCATATAGTAAAATAGTCTTAAAGGAAGCCTGGCAACTTGAGTTATCAGACTTGGACTTTAAGCCATCTGTGATTACTGTGCTCAGGAATTTGAATGACAGCATACAGAATTTCCATGAGGAATCGGAAACTATAAAATAATCAAATGGAAATTTGGGAATTGAGAAATCAATAACTGATACTTCAATAAAGGGATTTAACAGCATATTAGACATAGTGGGAGAGCAGATTGAACTGGAAGAACGATCCATTGACAGTTTCCAGTTTGGAGGACAGAGGAAAAAAATGATAGAAAATACAGAAAAGAGCATAAGAGACATATAGAACATAATGAAATGGTCTAACATGTATAATTGGAGTCCCAGAAAGAGGAGAGGGAGAGGTGGAAGCAATATTTGAAAAGATATTGGGCAAGAATTTCCCCAAAGTGACAAAAACCTCAAGCCACAGATTCAAGAAGCACTATGAACCCTAAGTGGAATTAAAAGGAATATACCCAGGCACATCATAGTAAAACTGCTGAAAATAAAAAAGAGGAAATCTTAAAAGATTCAGGGGAAAAAGGACAAATTACCTTCTAAGAGCAACAGTGAGCATGACACTGACTTCCAAGGAAGCAATGGAAACTTTAAGGCGATGGTGTTATTCATGGTGAAAGAAAATATCCTCTGTTAGTCAGCTTGTGCTGCTATAACAAAATACCATGGACTAGGTGGTTTGAATAACAGACAATTATTTCTCACAATTATGGAGGCTGGAATGTCCTCTATTAAGATGCCAGCAGATTTGGTTCCTGGTGAGGAGCCCCTCCCTAGCTTATAGATGACTACTTTCTCACTGTGTCCTCACGTGGTGGTGAGGGACAGAGCTCTGGTCTCTCTTCCTCTTTGTATAAGGACACTGATCCCATCATGGGAGCCCCACCCTCATGACCTCATCTAAATCTAGTTATCTCCCAAAGGCCCTACCTCCAAATACCATCACATTGCAGGGTAGGACTTTAACATATGAATTTTTTAGCGGGACACAAATCTCTAGTCCATGGCAATCTATAAACTAGAATTCTATATCCAGGGAAAATAAACTTTGGAAACACATTTGCAGACAAAAAAATTATGAAAAATTATCAGCAGAGCCACTTTAAAGTAAATAATAAGGGAATTCTTAAGACAGAAGGATATCAATCTAGGATGGAAGCATGGAAATGGAGGAATGAATGAAGAGCAATTGAAAGGGTATATATGTGGGTAAAAATCTAAATAATTATGTGTCCTGGGGTTAAAAAAATAGCATTAAAATATGCAACACAAAAGCACAAAGGCAGTGGGATGAAGTTAAGTGAAATCAGTGTTCTAAATTTTTTGCGTCGTCTAGAAGTAATATAAAATACGAATTTATTTTAGGCTTTAACAAGTCAAGAATGCACTCAGTTTAAAGTATGTGCTATAAGATTTGTAAACTAATTTGTAACTACCAAGCTAAGAGAAGAGAAAAATGAAAGAATAAAAAGACTTGATTAATCCAGAAGAAGATAAGAAACCAAAGAAAAAGGAACAAAAACAGGCAGGACAAATAGAAATGAAATAATAAGGTTGTAGATTTAAACTCTAATATGTCAGTAATTACATAAAATTACTAAACAGACTAAATACTCTAAAAGATGAAGATTATTAGACCAGATAAAAACAACACTCAACTTTGTGCTGTTTAGAGGCCTATTTTAAATGTAAGAACTCAGAAAGATTGAAAGTAAAAGGAGAGAAAATGATAGACCATGTAAACATCAACCAAAGGAGAGATAGCATAGCTAACTGATAGAAGCAGTGAAGAGTTAAAGGCAAGAATCATTACCAGAGATAAAGATAATCATTTCATGATGATAAAAAGGTCAATGTACCAGGAAGCTATAACAAATCCAAATTTATAGGCACCTAATAACATAGCTTCACAATATCTAAAACAAAAATTTTCAGACCTAAAAGGAGAAGTAGACAAATCCTCAATCAGAGTAGATTTTCTTTCCAAGTTAATGGAGAGAATTTTCCCAACTTTAGGTTTTTCTCTCATAATTTTTTTTCTTAAATCTCTGTGGCCTGAAACCTCTTATCTGATAGCTACCACCAGCAGATGACAAAATAAATGAATAAAAACAAATATTAATAGAAAAGAAGCACAGTGGGCAAGGCTTTCTCTAAGAGCTTGCTTTATTTGTGGTCTTCTGTGTTCATGGAGATTTCTGTATTTCATGTAAATAGACAGGTTACCCACTAAAAGAGAAGTTCCTGGTTTATATGATAGATCAACTACATAGCTAAATCCAAGTGTTACAGAGTGAGTGCTTGCTTCCTGATGTCTAATTACCTGTTCAAATGTCAAGACGAGGTTTGCACTTTAAAGGATGCCACACCTCCATTTTGGTGTACTTCAGGAGCCATGTTCTCCTTACTACCTAATATTTTATATCAGAGTCCGCACAGTTGAGACTCACACACAGAGCAGACATAGGCTGATGGATATTGGCTGTGAGATGCCCAAGATGCTCTTGCGAGCTAGGAGCAAGAGTCAAAGGTGTGTCCCTGGTCTCATGAAGCATCATGGGTGTCAAAGGTGTTCCCTGGTCCTCATGGAGTCCTGGGTCCGGATGTTCCCTCCTGCCTCTTCCAGGCAGCCTGTTGGGCAGGCACTGACGGCATAGACCATTAGGTGGTTATTTTCTTTTGGAAGTGGGGTGGGGCTGATCTAGGTGACTTATTTAACGCTCACAGCAAACCTGCATGAACCATCTGGATCCTTATCAATGCATTGATTTTTTAAAATTTGCTTTCTTTTTATTATTTTTGCATACATAATTTATGTTCAGTGTAGAATAATCAGAAAAAGCAACAAATAAGAAGAACAGTAATCACCCATAATCCTACCCCTAGAGATAGGTTAATTTTTGTTGTACTTCCTTTCAGTCTTTATCCTATTTTCCAAAACGGGCTCTAACTACGTATTATTTGATGGTTTACTTAAAAAAACCTCTTCAATTGTATCAAGAACTCCTTTTAAAGTCAATAAATATAGATTTATACTTTTTTATTTTTAGCATCATTTAATTTTTTTCTAATTCTATAATAATATGTACAATACAAAAAAGCAGAATTAAGAAAATTAACATCTCTACAGGTAACTACTACTTCTATTTTTGGTGAAATTTCCCAGTCTTTTTCCATGCATGCATATAATTTATAGTGTTTTTCTCCGCAAAACAAAATTAGGCACATATTATGCATGGCAGCATTACTTTTAAAAGCTGAACTGCATTCCACTGTATCAGTATGCCATCTTTATTTATACAGTTCCTTACCTTTGGCCATTTCTTTCTTTCTTTTTTTTTTTGCCATTGGAAACAATGCTGCATCCATTAGCTGGGTAATCTATATCTTGTGGCACTTATCCAGTTTTTTTCTAGAAAAAATTCTTGAAATTTAATTGCTTGGTCAAAGGGTATGCCTATGTTTATAGTTTTCTATTCATGTTGCCACACTGCCTTCTAGAAAAGTCATGCCAGCTTACATTCCCATCAGCTTAGGGCCTCTTTACTCTCTGCTCTTACCAATATGGTGCATGATCCTTCTTATGAAGCTTTGCAAAGCCAATAGATGGAAAATGGCACTTGGTCTTTAAATCTGCATTATTTTGATCTCTAGTGAGGCTGAACATTTTTTCATATGTTATTTGTTATTTCATATGTTCGTTATTTCATATGTTCATTGTATTTCTTCTTTTGTTAATTTCCTGGTCATTCTAGATTGATTCTGTGAGCTCACAATACGGACACGTCTGACTTCTTTAGGTGAAGTCTCTTACTTGAAATTCTAGACTGACTGAGTTGTGTCCAAAGTCTCTTTCTATTTTGCTTGTTAGTCAGATCTAAAAGGGCTCGTTTTAAATTGTCTATTTGAAATTATATCTAGTCTTAGAATATCTGAACTGCAATAGCTCATGGAGGACATTTATTCCGTCTCCTTGTTTTACATATGGGGAAACTGAGACCTAGAGAGGACAAGATGCATGCCCAAAGTCACATGGCATACCTCTCTGTCTCTATCTGCCTTTTTTCTTTCTCAATCATGTATTATTAAAATGTGATGTTTGGAATGATTGATTCTATCTGGGAACATCTGCTATTCCCTACCCATCTCTTGAGCTAAAGATGGACCTATTGGATATGAGGCCGAGATTCCCAAACTGTCAATGTCACTGAATAGAACAGATTAGGAGAAAGTCTAGTTTGAATGTGAATATCCTTGAAAAGGAAATGACTCTAAAAATACACTGTGATTCTAAATAGACTTAGGAGATATGAGGTTTCAGCATATTCAGGATTTGCTTTAATGAACAGATTAAAATCATTTATGCATAATTTATGATTTTAATGAAAACTACAAAAGATGTCCAAAGTGTGTTTGAAAAATTAATTTTCTTAATAAAACTTTTCTATTGTAATTTTGTCTATTCCTTTAATTCACTTAGAAAAATCCTTCATAGACGGTTTCAGACAGCGTAGACTAAGTTTGTGGCAGTAACAAATAACCCCCAAATCTCAGTGATGTAAACAGTAAGAGTGTATTTCTTGCTCCCTCAACATGTCCAGTGGGGACTAACTGGGGGCTCTGCTCATCAGAAGCACTCATGGACCCAGGCTGATGTAGGATCTGTCTACACGTGCGTCTAGGTTCATCTTGGCAGGGGAAGAAGGTATAGCAAATTGTCCAGTGATTCTTTTAAGGCAGGGGCTGGTAAACTATGGCTTTTGTGCCAAATCTCACCTGTCACTTGTTTTTATACATTCTGCAATGTAGGGACATTTTTTACATTTTCAAATGGTTAAAAAAAAAATCAAAAGACGAATATTTTGTGACACACAAAAATGATATGAAATTCAAATTTCAGTGTCCATAAATAAAGTTTTATTGGAACACAACCACATTAATTTGATTACATATCATCAATGGCTGCTTTCATGTTATAATGGCAGAGTTGAGTAGTTGTGACAGTGACCATATGGCCCACAAAGCCTAAATATGTACTGGCCTTTTATGGAAAAAATTTGCCAACCTCTGTTTTAAAGAGCCCGGAACTAATACATGATACTCATGCTCACATTTCATTGGCCAAAACAAGTCCCCTGGCCTTGCCTAACTTCAGATGAGTTGGAGAAATGTACGTAAGGAGAAGAACTAGAAATATTTGGTGAATAACATTAACAACTACCCCGTAGACAGAGGGAAGCTGAGCTTCTCCCTCCTATCTGGCTGAGATTCCACTAATTCTTAATTAATTGAATCTGAACTAAAGATAATCTACTATAAATGTTTCTCAAAGCCTGAATCGCCCATGTCATGAAGACCCAGTCCTCCCTCCGAATGGCAGCTATTGATCTATGATTATTCTCATAACTGCAATTTACAACTTGATAACAACAGCTAGACAAATTTATAAGCAACCCAATGAGCAATTTTAAGAAAAAAATCAATTCCAGTTCTCCAGAGTACAAGGGGACATTTAATACTGTAAATTGTCTGAGCTCAGCTAGAAAGAGAAAAAGAAAAGCATTTATTTTCTTATTCACAGCCTCTTTTAGAGTAAGCGTTTTTGACCCTTGTCTGGGAGTGATGTTTCCCAAACAATGCAGAGGGGGAACCAATGAGGCTGGCAGTGCTTCCTGAGGCAGTGTAAGCCATTCTACCAGCTTCAGACAAGCCCCTGTGAAGTCTATAAATGCTGAGGAAACCATTAGCTAAGTAAGAAATGTGAGTAATTTCAAAGAGTGACCTCAGGGCTGCCGGATTTAGACCCCTTCATGAAACGTAGATGTGTGCTTAGCTCTCCTCCCGGAACTCCCTGGTCACTGACACTGGTGTATTTACGCCACAGACGAGCAGCTCAGGCATGCCCTATCCCAGCCATTGTGCCTTGGACACACAGACAGAAGAGTAAGCTGGGGCATCCTGCCCAGTGGTACAACAGCAACTGAGGCCACTGAGCCAGCCCCGCTCATTCTGGCTGCCTGAGATGTTTCCTCCCTGCCCTTTCTCCTACAAATTACAATTCTTTTCTTTTTAAAAATCTCCTGAAAGCTCTTGTGCATTTGCAAACCACAATTATTCATAATGAATCATCCCCAGAGGGCGCATCTTCATGAAGTCTTGCCTACTTCCTTATGGTTCTGGCAACTGAGTAATCAGAGGATATAAGAGCCCTTGTTCCCTGCCATAAAATAAGTTTATAGAGATATAATTAGCAATAGTATTATCTTCATTTGGACTTAGCCTTGCTAAATGTCCTATAAGAGTTGTTTACGAGGTGATATGAATGGTAATGGCATTAATAACGTCATTAGCCAGAAGTATCAATATTTCCCACCACTTACTGCCTCTGAATGAGGTTGCGTGTGGAGTTCTGGGATGGGGAGGAGCTGGTGGAGTTATAGAAAGTTTTAAGGAAGCACTCAAGAGTCATTTGAAGGAATTTGGTAACCTCGAAATGTAGCGCCCTTGTCCTGCCGTGAGTTAGTAGCTCAGGGAGTCTTCATGTACACAGATCCCAGTGGCCCTGGACCCCCGTCCTCCTTTGCTGTCTCCAGGCCTCTGCTGGTGGCCTTCCCCTACCTGAGGTGCCTGCCCATGGCCCATGCTGACATACCCTTCCACAGGGCTGCTTCTCTTGCTGTCTCACCCAGGAAGTGCTCAGAGCACTCACTGGGGGCTTAAAAGTTATTCCACCCTCTATTGTGGATGGCCTTGGCTCATGGGCTGTGTCGTCTTCCAAGATGAGTGTGAGGTCTTTGAGATGGGAACCATGTTTTCCATTTCAGTATCTCTTACAGTACTGGGAAGAAATAGGTTTGTATCCCCACTCTCTGAGGGTCCCGGCCCTGTGTCAGCACTCTGCCATGTGCTTACACTTCCCAGATGCCCCTGGAGTTGTAGGGGTAGAGCTGGGGGGGCCTCAGAGGCCATTCTGTCCAGCTGGTCACTTTACAGATGAGGAAACTGAGGCTCAGAGAGGTGATCTGTTTGGCAGGGTCCCACGTGGTGAGTGGCAAAGCTGGGAAGAGAGCTCATCTCTCTGGATGGGAAGGGAAATGTGAGTCCCTGAGGAAGCTCCACTGCTGGACAGAGCGTGGTCAGGTTATGCCTCCGAGTCCTGGATGTTCACCTAACTGAGGAAGACTCCCGTAGAAATGGCAGAGCGATGTGGAGGAGGGAGCCCTGGGGCTGGAGGCAGGAGGTCGGGGTTAGGTGCTGGCTCTGACCCTTTCATGGCTGGCCGTGGCTGAGTCTCAGTTTCTTCATCTGGGAGTAGAGATGATTTTCTGCTCTGATGGCCTCCCTGTGTGCTTGTGAGAATCACATGGTAGACCTGCTGAGAAAGTACCGGTGCTTCTGTGCTCCCCTCCCTGGCCTGGGTGAGTCTGGGTGGGGAAGGAGGAAGGGTGTGAGTAGAGTGCACAGGGTTGCCTTCCCAAGGCCCTGTCCATTTGGTTGGCAGTGGTGGCCCCACTTCCTCCATGTGGCAGTGCTCCCAGCCCAGGTCCCTGGCCTGCCTCTTAGAGCTGCTTCCTCTCATGTTAGGCAGGCACCTTCAGGAGCAGAGTGCCTTGTGGCCAGCCTGTCTGACACTGACACTGACACTGACACTGACACAGCCTCCTGATTTATGGCCAAGAACCTGTTCAGTGGGGGATTAGCTCATCACCATGGCAGCCCCAGCTCCCCTGTCCCCCTAAGCCTTGGAGCTGAACCTGGTCACTCAAGTCTGAGCACAAAGTGAAGATTATTGGCTGCTGGATTGGGGCTATGACAATCTCATTAGCTCATTTGTCCTGCAGAAGTGGGCACATGCTTGTTGATCTTGTCACTGGAGCCAGCTTTTTGGGAGTCGTGTCAGGAGGTTCCTCGGAGGGTCTCTGATGTCAGAGCTAGGCTGACCCCCAGTCTCCATCCAGACTAATCCTGAATATCATCAGCAGGCACCCTGCCCCTTGGAGAGGTCAAGGGTCTTGTCCAAGGCCTCGTGGGGAGCCTGGAACCAGGGTGGGTTACTGGATCCCCAGACCCAGAGGGTCTTCTCGTCACAAAGGTGAGCTGCTGCCAAAGGCAGAGGGACCATGGCTGTGAAGGTGGAGGAAAGATGACAGGCAGCTGGAGAGCAAAGCCTAGGACAAGTTTCTGGGAAGGCCTGGCTGCAAAGCTTGGAAATGGCCTCTTAGGGGAGACCAGCGTTTGTACGAAGACTAGGCATAGAGTTCTTTCCTCGTTCTCCAGGCTAGCACCTTTGGGAGCCAGCAGTTTTAGCCCTGGTCTATCCCTCCAGGGTCAGCAGAGAGAGCAGAGCCACTGACCCTTCCTACTTGTCCTTTGACAACAGCAGGAAAGTACTTGTCAGCTGGTGAACTCCTGGCCAGGGCTGACTGTCGGATTCCTCTCCTTACTCGTGGTATGTGATCAGCACACAGTAGGTGCTAGGAAATGCGTGAGAGAGGAGGGCACATGCAAGATAGGGTTGTTGAGTTTGAAATTTGGTCCCAGAAACAACCAAGAAATGTTTCTGAATCTTTTCTTGGAAGAAAATGAAAAAGCCCTCTGAGTCTCAGACCAGGCAATAGCGCCTCTCTGAGGTCCTGCTGAGAGGTTTGTGGGGACATGGGTGGTTTGTGGGGGCATGGGTGTCAGGAGGCTCTGCTGTGCTCACCTCGCCTCTGCCGTCAGGGTTGCCTGTCTGTTGTATATGGCTCCTCTTGCCCGCTCAGATCCTATTACGCCAACGTAAATTGAGTTACAGCATCAAAAGCTCTTTGTTTAGTGAACCAAGCACTTTGTATTAGTTACTACATCTGTCTTGTTATTTTGCGTCATCTTTGCTGGAAGCCTGCACGCTTGTCCTCGAGGAGAAAGCTGTAAAGACTAAGTGATTTATGAAATCTATTTAGTTCTTTTGGTTATTCTTAAATGGGATAAACAGTGGCATTGGGGCTCCAGGATTGAGGTGAGGAGAACCGAGGGTCCAGGGTCCCCCTTGGTCCAGGAGGCTCGTGGTGCCTGCGATACCCGATACGCGATCGGCCAAGGGTGCAGCTGGGCTTTCTCTGTAATCGAATCAGGCACAGTCTGTTACAAACAGTTCTTACAGAGTAAATGCAGGGATGTGAGAATTATTAAGGCTGCTAATTCTTTGCACTTGTACAGTTTAAAAAACAGCACTTTTTCCACATTGTAAGAGTAATATGGTATGCATTGTAGAAAATTTGGAAAATAGAGACAAAGCACAACGAAAAACAAATCCCAAATCCCACCAGTGAGGATGAAACACTGTTAACACTTCATTGTGGAACCTTCTAGAGACTCTTCCAGGTGTGTGTGTGTGTGTGTGTGTGTGTATCTGCATTTCTATATACGGACTTACAATTTTTACAGGAAAGCAATCAAAAGTCTCTTTGCCTTTTATCCACACAGGCGTGGGGTCTTTGGCTCCCCAGGAAGCTGAGTGACCCACAGCTCACACAGAGCCTTCTTTGCTCCCCAGCCATCACCGTCTGCCAGGGAATCTGCTCCAGTTAACACACAGCAGGGTGACTGAAGTCTCACCATGTGTCACCAACACCCAACACTTTGGGCCCACTGGGGGCTCCACGTGGCACAGGGGTTGGGGCCGACTCCCCTTCGGCTTCCTTCAGTGCCTCTATCACCCAGGAAATACCAAGCTGTTCTGAGCCTTTTGGTGGCTCTCCCCAGGGGGCTGGGATGACATTAATGTGCCCCTGTGTGGCTGACCTCTCAGGCTTTGAGGCAAATCCTGATCCTGGAGCCCTGCAGGGCCCCCTAGTTGTGCCCATGCCTCCTGCTCTGCCCTTTGCCACCCCCTGGATCACTGAAGATGACCTCTTCCCGCTTGAGGATGGCTCAGGAGGGTGTGTGACCGACCTTGCATGCCGGGTGCGGAATTTGGGGTGGGGTGCTATGGAAGAGACCCATGGCTCTGAAGGCTTTTTCAGCTTGTGGAATAATACTAGAGGAGTCTACAAACTTATGCCTTCTCCCTGGCTTTAAGAAAAACTTGACTTTTCTTCTCTTAGAGATTCACAAGTGATGTTAAAGGATCTCTGTCTTGCTGCCGATATATAAGAGAGTGTTTGCTCAGTGTCCACTTTCCACTTTCCCTGAGAAATCAATCCTCCTTGTCAGAAGCAGGCCGTTCGGAGACTGTGCCTGCATCAATATCGGCTGAGCTCGGGGGCAGTGCAAAGGAGGCAGGGCGCTCTGGGGTAGGGCTCCACACTCGTTATTCAATATTCTTTGACCTCTGAGCTCACCCTGACTTTGTTCAGTTGATTGCCCTCCTGCTGTCAGGAAGACCTGCCCTTGAACATGGCTGAAGGATGCATTACCTGTCGGAGGCAGCCAGGTGTGTCTGCACAGGGCTGTGCTGGGGGCTCTTGTAGTTGGCTTAGTAATTAAAAGCAAACAAAGCCTGCATGGAGACATATTGGTTTTGCTAGGGGTGCTGAGGCAGAAACAAGTGGGAAGGCAGCCAGGTTCCAGAGCCCAGGAAGACATGGTATCATGAGGGGTGACACAGAGAGTACTGAGTGCCAAGAGTAGGGGAAGCAAATGGCTCCACTGCAGGCCATCTTGCAGGACCCAGGAAGTTCTCACTCCTGTCTTGGCCTGGAGTGGGACTGTCACTGAGCATGCAGTTGGGCCTTACTTGGTGAGAAAGAAGGAGGGCAAGGTCTGTTCTCAGACCACTGCCCTGCTGGGCCCTTTATTGGGATCAAACTGAGTGTTGGTGACATCCTACGAAAGGACTGGATTTTAGTTATTAAGTGAGTGGCAGAAGTGGCTTTCAAAGCCAGAGCTGCCTGACTCCAAAGCCATGCTCTTGCTCTTTTTCCATAGGTGGGGTGTAGAATGGGTTGAATGGGGTGGTCCCCCAAAGATATGTCCATGTCCCTGGAACCTGTAGATGTGACCTTATTTGGAAAAAGGACTTTTGCAGATGTAATTAAGTTAAAGATCTTGAGATGGGGTGATCATCTTGTATTATGCCGGTGGGCCCTAAATCCAATGACAAGTGACCTTATAGGAGAAAGGCAGAGGATTTTTTGAGACAGACAGAGAGGAGAAGACACAGACAGAAGAAGAGGAGGCGATGTGACCACAGAGGCAGAGACTGGAGTGATGTGGTGACAAGCCAAGGAGCTGACAACCACCAGGAGATGGAAGAGGCAGAGAACGCATTGTCCCTCAGAGCCCTGGAGGCAGCATGGCCCTCCTGGACTTTGGACTTTTGGGCTCCAGACCTCTCAGAGAAAATGTTTGTGTTGCTAAAAGCCACCTAGTTTGCGGTAACTTGTTATGGCAGCCCCAGGAAACTAGCACAGGCTGGCTCAGTACGTGTCAGAAGCTGGGGATTTTCAGTTGCTTTGCAATTGTAGAGGCATCTTTTTGGGCATCAGGAGTGGCCCTGTGGAGGTGTGGCCTGGGTGTGGAGCCAGGTGGTGCTATCTGAATCCATCTCTCCAGGCCTCTCAGGACACCCACGACATTGCAAGCTGCTATAGTCTCAGTGTCCTTCTCGCATACCCTGGAGCCCCTAGCCCCGGAGCACAGCGAGAGCTGACCTGATGTGGCATGTATCTTTTATGAATGGATTTTGCTCAGCTCTGAGGTTGCCTGTTTCTTGCCTGGAGGCAGTGGCAAGAAGCTGGTGCTGTTTTGGGCCTTTTGCTCTGAAGTGGCCCACTCCCTCTCCAGCCTCACCGGCAGGTGACCTCACAGGAAGGTTATAAATAGCAGTCAGGGATGGGTTCTGAGTGCCTCAAAGTGGAAGCACAATCACTTGATGACAGTTCAGCGCAGGGGGAGACAGCAGGGCGCTGGGGGCCAGTGCTTCTCCTCCGCTCTGATGGTAATCAGAGCAGGCAGATGTCTCCGACAGCTGGGGCTAATGGGCTGTCAGACAGGGCGGACCAGCCCGGGACAGGCTCCGTGCTCCCTGGCACTGGTCCAGCCCAGACCGAGAGCAATCAAGCATGGGGCTGCCCAGGGAGGCTCCTGCTTGCAGAGGCTGTACTCCTCCCTGGCCCGACGAAGCCTGTCTAAGAGTGGGGTCTGCTCCACCCATCCTGGACAGTTTTGTTTTTCGTTTGTGGGAAACGGTCATTTGAATTATTGATGAGAGATTAAAACAGCTAATTCAGTTCAATTTCTCCGATAGACAAAACTATTTATAATTAACCTAGAAGCAAAGGTCAATGCAGTGGTAAATGGCTACGGTCACAGAAGAATTGCAGTGAGGATCTGGTTTGTGCTAAGGTGGAATTTGTGCAAGGACCATCTTGGAAGCGCTGTGAAATAAATTCATGATTCAAGACGAACGTGTGGTGCCACCTGAAAGACCTTTATCTCAGCCTTGGGACATTTTGAGCAAAGGATGGTCTGGGCTTGTTTCTTCAATGTGTAGCCCTGAAAAGGGAGTGAGCTGGTGGCCTCTGGGGCATGTGTCCTCCAAAGTGGCCTGGGAACTGGGAAGTCAGGAGACCTGAGGCCTGGTTTGACTGCTTGCCACTCCCCATATGACCTCAATGTCTACATCCATGCAATGAGGAGGTGGTAACAACCCCCGGACCCTTCCATCTCTGCCACCCCAGGCTCTTGCCCTGTGGTTATAACGAGTGATTCCAGGCATGAGAGGGAAGGGCTGGCTGGCGCCTGGACTGCCCCTCTGTATTCAGACCCTCAGGAGTCCCTGAAGGGAGCCAAGCATGTTCTTGACTTGTTCATCCGTGCAGCTGGAGGTTTGTCTTTGGCGGGGGTCCTGGACCGAGATACCATTCAGCGACCTTGACAGGGAAAAGGACTCAGCAATCTGGCAGGAGTGTAGTGGTTTCCTCTCAGCATATGCTTGGGTCTACCTCTCCCCTGCCTGCAAGCTCTGCCTGCAAGCTTTGGGCAGGAAAAGCCAAGCTCAGCTATTTTGGCAATGAGTGTCCTGGTGAGGAACTGGCGCAGAAGTGGGCACTTCCAAAATGTCATAGAAAGGCACAGGACCTTCTGTGCCCAGTGTCTTTTTACTTCTCTGGTGGAGCTGAGCAGTGTATCACCTCTTGTTTAATGCTGATAAGACATATCTGGGTATTTACCACCAAACTCTAGAAGTGGCTTTCAGGCATCTATCTAGCTTAAAAGAATTAAGCCTTATGAGGCAATTCAACAGGTAAGATAAAAAAAGTGGGGCTGCTCTGCATTGGGGGAGCTGTAGCTCTACCCTTCTGGCACTTTCTCCCCCTCAGGGGCAGGCAGCCTCTGAGGGACCACGAGGACTTCCCCCGACCCAATCCCGAGGAATGCTGACTTTGGTCCGAAAACTACCCAATGATAAGACCAGCTTCCTCATTTTATAACAGAGGGACTTGAGACTCAGAGAGGGGACGGACTGGCCCAAGTGTCCCAGTGGACTCATGGCCAAGCAGGACTCTCCTGACTTCTAGCTTGGTGGAGGAGTGGGGAGGGAGTGGGGAGTGGGGGGCTGTCTGTGGCACCATACTGCCTCTCTTGGAGTTATTCTCAGGCCTGCTGAGAGTTGGGTCTCCTGATTTCCTGAGGACCTGGCTTCCAGTAAGGTCTCCTCAATGTGACTAGTCCCCTAAGATTTAATGTCAGGCTAAGGCCTCACCACTCCTGTCCGCAGAAGCCTGACACAGCCCCTGGAGAGGAGAGGAGAGAGGAGGGAGCGAGGGGGAGAGGAGGGAAGAAGAGGAGAGAGGGATCCTGTCCTGCAGAATGTGATTATAGCTCAGTAGACAAACGGGGCTGCCTTATGACAATCTCTTTCGATGTTTTCCTTTCAACTTATTTCTTGGGAGACTGAGGCTGATTTTGAAACAAACTGATGGGGACATACGGGTGGTCCAGGAGTGCCTGGTGATAACCAGCTCCGGGATCTGCTTTCTACCTGTCTTTACTCATTGTCCTTGACCCCGTGGGTGCTCTTGGCTCCTTGATGGAAGATTCACCACATACTTGTCTCCTGAATGCTATGGCACTTAATCACCTTCTAATATACTATATATTTTTCCTGTTCATGATGTCTGTTTTTTCTGGTCTGTTTCTATGCCCATGCCTGCAATCAAGTTCCTCCAGCACAGAGAAACTGCCTGCAGCTCAGGGAAGGTCTCGATACTGTTAGAAGGATGAACAAACAGATGACTGACTTTTCCTTCCCACACACCTGCAGATCTGTGGCCTTTGTCTGGGAGGTTAATTCTTTGCCTTTTTTGGGCCTATTTTGGGTGGATTAAAGCTTGTGTGTCCCAAGAAAGGGTGTTTAATGTCTGCTGAAGGCATATACAACTATTTCTTAAAGATAGGGTCCATATTCTTCTTGAAATAATGCCTCCCCCAGACAGTAGGCCTGAGTTTCATGATGGTCCTTGGAACATAACATCCACAGCTTTCCTGCTTCCCATTGGACCTGGTGTTGTTTCATGTGGCTCCGCTCTTACCTCCTTAGGTTTCTGCAGTTTTGAAGTCTGCTCTCACCTCTCAGTAATGAGGAAATAAACAGTGCTGCTATTTGTGACCTCTGATTTTAATTGGATTTTAGAGCAGTTTTGAATGAATGAATGAAGTTCTGGGCTCTAGGAACAAGCTCTTCTAGTAATGAGCTGAAACTATTACATTAATTTCCTAAGGACCTCTTCCTTCCTCTGCTCAGATTGTTTGCATACACTGGTCAATGCTGCATATAAATTGAGGTCTCAAAAGGCTAAATTAACAATTAATTGGGAGCATCTCTAAGCCCCTCAAAATGGAAATAGTTCCTCAACTGTGAGAGGAAATCTACCTCTAGAGACCTCTTGTTATTGGATATGTGCACCTTGACACATCAGGGGAATCTGGAGTGAACCCTTGTTTATAAGGGTCCAAAGGGGTGAGCAGTGTTCATACATCAAAGATATAATTCTTAGTGTTTTGTCATATCAGCTTTTCTCTTCCTTCGTGCAGTGCAAAGTCCTGGAGGAAAAGTCTCTGTCACTAAAAGTGGACAGCGGGTTGGATTTAGAAACATGCATGAGTGTAACCCCAATTGTCACTTGTCCTCACTCTTCCCTTCTCACTGTTTCCCCTCAGACTCTTATAAGACACTTAGCGTCTGGTATCTCTGCCTTCCGAGGCCCTCCTTCCTGTACCACCATGCTCCCGGCACCTGGCCTTCAGGCTAGTGTCTGTGCCTGTAGTTCTCATTCTCCATCCTTTCTGAGCATGTGGCTTGTAGTTATCTTGC
Organism: Equus quagga; assembly: GCF_021613505.1. Lineage (NCBI taxonomy): Eukaryota > Metazoa > Chordata > Mammalia > Perissodactyla > Equidae > Equus > Equus quagga. The sequence continues at coordinate 83,750,384 of NC_060273.1, forward strand.
TCAAGATTTCTCAATGACTCCCCACTGCCCGCAGGATGAAGTAGGAGCTCCTCCCCCTGGCTTCCAGGCCCTGTTTGGCTCAGCCTGGCACTTCCTCCCCAGCTTCCTTCTCCCTTTCCCCAAATGTGCTCAACTCTTCACTTGGGCTGGCTCTTCATAGTGCCCCTCCCCGACCCCGACCCCTCTGCTAATTCCTGCCTCCAAACTTTTGCTCCCACCATTTCTAAAGGGACTCATATTATTTATTGTCCAAGCCAGGATTGTTTTGGTAATGAAAGGAAACACTATTAATAATTATGCTGGGACAATGAGTGTAAGCTGGGCAGTCCCAGGAAATAAGGACATGTGGTTACCTTAGCTATGTCCTACCCTTGTTCTCTTTCCCTTTTCATCTCCATTCTCCCCCTCCTACTGAATTCTGCTCAGGTCTTCCCTGTCATTGATGGCTCACTTCTAGGAAGCTTCTCTTGGTGAGTGTGGGTTTCTCAGTCTCAATTATAAGGCTACGTGCCAGACACCCTTGGTTCTCTCTAGTTTGGTGCTTATCATCTGAGTAACTCCTAGTAGGTGAGTGATAGTACCCGGATCAGGAGCATGGAGTCTGCAGCAGGAGGGGTCCTTCCTGTTAGTACCAAGAATTGGGCCACAGGTAAGTGCACAGGATGTCACTCAGTTGTATGTTTTTATGCACATATGTGTCATGGTCGTTTACCCTTCTTTTTGGCTTTCCAGAATCTGAACTCCCTTATTCTTAGGGCATTTCCACCTTTTGAGGCAGAACCCATCTCTTACTACATACAATTGAAGATGCCAGGTACTCACTTACTGGCTTCCCTTGCAACCAGGGTACAGGAAGGGACCATCTGGACTCTAGTCTGGTGAGGGTGGCAGCTGCGACAGTGGCAGTGGTCCTAATGGCGGTGTCTCATATGAGGTGTACATGGCAGCTCCAGCAGAGGTGTCTGCATCTGGTACTGGGGTATCAGAGGTGGCTTCTCCAGCCTAGTTCTGGAGCAGACATGGAGCTCTGTTCCTGGCGGTATGTCTCCAAGGCTGGTTCTCTAGCCATCCTGGTGACTCTGGGAGCTATTTAGCATCCTTTCTTTAAAAAATGTTAATCATAAACAAAAGTAGTGCCTGCTCACCAGGCAGATTGAGCAATTATAAAACTTTGCTCCTTTCTTTTTTTCTCTCACTTCTCCCTCTTCTTTCTTTGTCTTTTTTTCTTTCTAAAGAATTTTAAGAATATTTCACTCCTAATTCACTTCAGTATGAATTTCTAAAAAATAAGGACATTTTCTTATATAACCTTACAATTTTCATCTTACCTGGCAAGTGTAACAGTAATTCCTTAATAGCTTCTAATGTCTAGTCTATATTTCCCTGATTGTCTCAAAAATGCCTTTTCAGGGGCTGGCGTATTGGCACAGCAGTTAAGTTCACACGTTCTGCTTCAGTGGCCTGGGGTTCGCTGGTTCAGATGCCGGGTGTGGACCTACGCACCGCTTGTCAAGCTATACTGTGGGAGGCGTCCCACATATAAAGTAGAGGAAGATGGGCACAGATGTTAGCTCAGGGCCGGTCTTCCTCTGCAAAAAGAGGAGGATTGGCAGCAGATGTTAGCTCAGGGTTGATCTTCCTCAAACCCCCCCCCCCCCCAAAAAACCTTTTTATAGTTGTATTTAAGGCAGGAGCCACACAAAGTCCAGACTTTGCATATGGTTTTTCTGTCTCAGGAGTCTCTTTTACTGCAGAATCATCCCATGCAATTGACCTGCTTTGCTGAAAAAACCCAGCTCTGTTGTCCTGTAAAGGTCTCACCTTCTGGATTTATCTGATTTCTTCCTGGTGGTGGTGTTTCTACTTGTTCTTCTCTCCCTGCCATTTCCTGTCAACAAGAAATTTATCTAGAGACGTTAAACCCCCAAATGTCAGTAGCTTAGTCCCATAGAAGCTGTGTTGTTGTGGATGTTCCTGGTTAGCAGGCAGCTTTTCCCCGCCCAGGAATTCAGGGCCCCAGACTCTGTTCACTTTGACTCCTCTGTTCCTGAGGACCAACTTGTTTTTGCAGTCCAGCTGGAAGGAGGAAGAGAAGGTAGAGAATGCACACACGCTTCTTACCTGTCAGGAAACGACACCCATTGTTTCTTATCCCATTTGTGAAAATTAGTCACCTGGCCAGTCCTAGACACAAGAAGGGCTGAGGAATGGAGCCCCTTGTTGTTGGCCACTTCCTAGGGACACCCATTTTGGAAGAGAGTGCCTACGTTTTCAGCTTCTGTCACGGTCTGTCTTGGTTTGTCCACAGCCCAGCTTTAGTGATGCACGGACACTGGGGCGCTAATACCTCTGTACATTTTCCTTCTGTCATGGCCTTTGAGAGTGGCCTCTCATTCTGCTAATTGGTTGCTTATCTCGCATACCATCTGATTTTTCCTGTCGTGTCCCTGCATCCTAGGGAGAGCCTGTTTTTAGCTCAGGTTTAGCATGAACCAGATGAAAAAGAGGTAACTTTTTGTACAAGGCACGATGTTATCATGCATCCCTTAAGAGATCCTGAAACTATTCAGAAGAAAGGTCTTTACTCTGGAGAGAAGGCCTTCTCCCTTAAATCAGTGTTTTTACACTTTAACATTTTCCTTCTTTGCTAAACTCCTTGTGAATTCTCCAAAATTTGACAACAGTCTGTGATATAGTTTGTATTCAATTTTTAAAGGGAAGCATTAAAACAGGTTTTCAGAAAACATAGGTTTTGAATAAAATCAGTATCTTCTCATAAATTCCCTGCAAATCTTAAACTTCACCAATTACCGCCCTTTTCCGAAAACAGCACCTTTTTGTTGGAACACACTGTTTACTTATAATATACATTGCATTGTTCTCTAATAGCTTAATATGTCTTTTTTTCTGTAACAAGTCGAGAAGTCCCCAGAGAGGGAGGATAAGATACTACGTGCCTTGGTTCCTCCTCCATCCCTCGCCCAGGGCTGGTAGACTGTTCTTCAGTTGCCTAGAAAGAAGTAAATGATGAAGCCTGAATTCTAGCGCTTACAAAAGCTCCAGCTGAGCTTGGGTTTGGGTTTGCTGGCAGGTTGTAGAGTCGGGGACCTCTGTCATATGGTTTTCCTTGTGAAGAAACTCTATTCCTCTTTGTTGTACTGGGGCTAACAGACTATGTAACGTAAAAATCTCGGACACTAGTAGTGGTTGAAACTGAAAGGCCAGTAAATGTCCCATAGGAAAGAAATGTACATGGGGAGGTGGGGGAGGTTAGGAAGTCACAGCAGTGCCAGACAAGCCTTTGGGTCTGAGTGTGCTTCCTGCCCGAAGGGAAGAAAACCAACGCTGTGACCAGGAGGAGTGTTCCCAGAGTCTGATGGCACTATAATAGCATAAACAATGACAAGTTCCATAAACATCACAAATGGAGGAATTTGCCTTGAAGTTTCTTCTGGGATCTAATTTAAAGGAACAGCTTGGTGAAAGTGAGGTCATGAGGGAAGCAGAGACGAGTGGAGAGAAATGCGGTGTGACAGCTGAACTTGCCCAGCCTGCTCAGCAAGCTGCACTGGCTTGGTGGGGAAGGACTCCCGGGCAGAGGCGCTGGGTCGGAAGTGAGCCTGGAGGAGACAAGTCCTCAGCAACTGTGACCCCTCAGGGCTGCTGACATCAAGCCCCAGCAGGACGGGAGCTGTGCTGAGCTGGGAAGAGGATTTGGAATGAGATCGGTGTTTGAGTGTCACCTTAGTCATTTACTACAGCTGTATGACCCTGAGCAAGTCACATGCCTGTGAGTAAACACTTCCACATCTGAGAGTGGAGCTGAAGCTAACGCCACTCAGCTGCTGTGAGAATTAAATGCAGTCACATCTCCAAGGGCAGGAAGGGTGGCTGTCACACTGTCAGTTGATTAACAAGTTGGCACTGGCCAAGGGAAGGTTATACTGTGTCCCCCAGCCTGAGTATTCTTCCTGTTCAAGGCTGCCTTTAGACTTTTAGTTTCTGAAAAACAGACTTTTTCTTTTCTTTTCTTAAAAAAATCAGAGTTGGAAATTTGAAGTTGGAAAACAGGAGGTCTCATCTAGAACAATGTGTAGGGGCAGCCGGGTTTCATCTCAGTCTTTGGTTGTATGGTGAATTTCTCTGGTTACCTAGACCCGCCTGTGACTCCGCACTGCTATGAGTTTAGCCAGGAAAGGGCCCACAGATGCAGAGACACGGAGGTCAGCGCTGGGCGGTCCAGGGGCTCCTCAGGCTGCGCTTTGTTCTGCAGAGTGGGCGAGACACCTTGCCTGCGTCCCAGCAGGCCAAAGAAGAGGATCCTGGGAGCTCAGCAGTGACATCTCGTGCTTCTCAGCCACTGAGCAGAGCAGAGACTGGGGGCCTGGGGCTCCGGGCATTTCTGGAAGCTATTGTCCAAAAACTGTCAGGAGAGAAGGTTTTCTTGCAGGGCCCTGTACCCACAAGCTTTTCCTGTCCCCGCCCAGTGCGGGGGAGACAGAGTGTGTGCCTGTTTATTTTCAAAGTGAAGTTGACTTCAGTCTCTTGTTCTAGGTGGTTCTTATTTTAGTTGAACCCTGTGGCATCTCTCCGCAGGGCTGGAGGGAGGTGTTCACCGTGTACGTGAGACTGGGACCCAGCGGGGAGGGCCTGAAGCATTGAGAAAGGACCGGGGAAGCTGTGTGTGTGGGGTGGGCGTGTGGGTGGAGGGCTGGGCAAATCTGCTCGGGTGACGAAATCCTGTTGCTCTTCCTGGAAATTGTGAGCATATATTTTGTCTTCAAAAACATCTTTTCTTGGAATTGTTAAAAGAGAAGGGCTGGGTGGGGGGCTTCAAACCGAGTCCCTTTCTGAAATGAGTGGGGTTCTCTGTGCTCACAACTGAGGTCTGATTCTTCCTTCTAGAAAAGAAGTCTGGAGAGAGAGGGGATTTGGTGTGGGGTGGGAGAAGGTGTGGGGTGCACAGGTGTGTTCTTTAAGGTGAATGCCACTAGGCCCTCCCCCCGGAATTGGTGGGAAGCGGCTTAGCCCTCTGTGGCTTGGAAGATGGTGCAGCCATCACAATATGCTTCACGAATGGGCCGTGGGAGCTGAATTTAATTTTATGTCCGCCGGGAGATTGTAGCCAGGTGTTTCTGTGGTGTGGAATCGTTATTTACAATGAAGCACTTACAGAGAAGTAGTAAAGTTAATGGAGGTTTCAGAGGAATTAGCCTTGTTCCGTTCCCCGGTGGCCCAGGCGGCTCCCCTCTCCAGTCACCGATCTGGCGAGGAGGCAGCGCGCAGAGCTCGTGGAGTTTGTGTGGGTGGATGAAATCGGGAGGGACTCAAAGTGGCGAGCCCCCAGCCTTCAGAGACTGGCCCATGGCTGGACTCTGCCACAAGCCTGCCTCCCTGGCCAACAGCCCTGCACAGCCTTGCTGGGGGTTCCTGGCCCTGGCAGAGTAAATCGCTGTTATGTCCACTGCCCATTGTGGCTCTTGCTGCTGCTGGAAGACGTGCCAGGAGCTGGAGCATGCGGATGGTGAGATGCGAGTCAGCCCCATGCTCACACTCCCTAAAGGGGTGACCAGGCTGCACCATGAGGACAGTGATGCCCTCAAGTCGGCCACAAGCTGTGAGGTCATTGGGTTGCAGATCCTCAGGCTCCCCGTGTACCGGGGTTAGGGGCCGGGCAGATGTGAGTTTGAGTCTGAATTCTACTGGATGACTTGAGCACATGACGTAGCCTCTCGAGCTTCATTTTCCTTATCACTAAAATAGGGACAATAATTCCGCCACATCACAGGGTCATTGGGAGGATTATGTGACATAAGGTGTGGAAAGCACTTAGTCCCCTGCCAGGCACCATGTCAGCCATGTACCTTCTTCACTTTTTGTCTCTCAGCCCACACACCCATCTATGTGTCTTTCCGGGCGAGAGAGTCCACAGACTGCATTTCCCAGGCTGCCTTGCCAGGCGTCTTCCTGGTGGGCTCTGCCCACAGGAGGCCCAGAGGGCGGGAAGACAGGGGAGGCCTTAGTTCTTCCCTGCTCTCTTGCTCTCTTCCCTCTTCTGCCAGTGGTATCTGAGGCGGGGCAGCTCCTGCGGTGGCCCTTCCTCCATGCTCCCCGTCCTGTGGCTGAGGCGCCTCCTCTCAGCCTCTGGGTCCAGGTAACGTCATCTCCTCCCTTTGTACGTCCTGGCCCCAGGGGAGGTACTGGCTGCTTGCATTTCCTAATCTCTGGGTCACCTCACCTTTCCCTTCTTACTGCCCCAGCGCACCTGTGTAAGCGGTTCGCTGCGTTGAATCTTCTCTGTGTGAAGGACCTAGCGTGATTTCTGTGTCCTTGACTGGAGGCTGAGCAATGCAGTGGATCTCCCATTAGTCATAATGAGAGCGTGGCCTTGGAATCTGACAAGGCGAGGCTTACACGTCAGGGCTCCACCCCTTTGTTGCTGTGTGACCTGAGCCTCCACATGTGCATCTGTAAGATGGGGAGGATAATAGACCCAACTTCATGGGCTTATTGGGAAGATTTAATGAGATAACAATAGAAGGAAAATCTCCACATAGTGTGGTCGTGGACAGCAACACAACATGAGGATCCATTTCTAGAAGTGTTTGTTGCTTTCTCAGGTCGGCCCAGGGAGTGCTGAGGATGGCTCTGGAAAGAGCATGGGAGGTGGTAGGCTTAGGCCTGTGTATTCATGGGCAGCAGGGAGCTGTGTGGGGCCTGGAGGGCCCTGTAGGCAGGGACTGCTGGCTGGAACAGTCTTAATGTCCTCTGCCAGTTTAGCTCAGAGCTTCAGCTAAGCACCAAGGCCGGGCCCTCCCTGAGGCTGGCCTGGTAGGAGGACACCATAAGTGCTATGGCCTTTTCTCCAAGTCTCCAGGGCTCAGATAAGTGAGGACAGGTCAGTGCCTCAGTCTGGGGTCTCACTGGTAGTGTGGCTTTTAAAATCTACTCAGTCATTCATTTTACCTAATTAGCCAATGACCTAACACTAGCCTATAATGTCCTTTTCTGCTCACAATGACACTCAGGGGGTTTGTAGAGCTGGAATATTTTATCTGCTGCTCAAAGGCCAAACTTTCCTGCACTTACTCACTCAGACCCTCCAAGAGGAGCCATGGGGCTGGCCCCAGCCCTGGGGGTTATCTAAGAGTCACAAGGCCTGGGAGGCAATCGATGGGCCATCCCTCAGTCCCCTGTCGCCTGCTGGGTCAGCATTCCCATCGGAAATGGTTTTCCCTGGGCTTTTTGTCTCTAGGAGGTAGGAATCACGATGAGCCGGCAGAGACTTGGCAAGCCTTGGAGGGATCTGAATCAGCAGACTTGAGACAACTTGCATCCTAAGCAGATAATCTGGGCTGTGTAGACTTGCCCACCTGGCTACACCCTGTTGGGCCCTGCCTTTTCCCAGGGTGGTACTGGGGGGCTGGAGCCGGGGACCATGTGTTCAGAAGAGCCCCGCAGTGCAAGGTCCTCCCTCTCTCATCTGTCCTCCCCATTGGGAGCCCACCTGCCTCGAGAGCACCCTCTCCACAGACAGGTCAGCTCCTGCTGCACGTTTCTGCCCCAGCCTTTGCTGGGCCACCCACCTTGCTGGTAATGCCTTCTCCTCTTCATGGATGCAGATCCTATTTGTTCTTTATGCTCTAGGGAACTTTCCCTGGCTGTTCAGAGGCCTGCCGACCTCCTTCCTTTCTGCCTCCTCTGCATTGTGTAACAAGCACTTCATTAAGTTTTGCCTGAAATGATTCTCCACGTCTTTGTGAATGTCAGGCTGGAGTCTCTTTGTTGGCTTCTGTAATGATTAGGATTGCACGACCAGCTCTATAGGGGTGCGGATTGCCCTTTGGGGCCTTCGGTGCAATTCTGGGTACTCTCACCAGGAAGACAGAGTTTTCAGAATGTTGCTGTGTGGGGCCATCAGCTAGGCTTTCCCCACCTGTGGGTAGGGGCGGAGCGCAGACCAAAGGTTTCCTACTCTGGCTTTGTGCCAGAAATGCCTGGGAAAATATTTAAAAATACAATTCATAGACCTCACCCCCAAATATTCTGTTTTAGTAGATCTGGAGGCAGGGGCTTGGAATGTGTTTTTAAACCAGATCCCAAGGTAATTCTGATGTCCAGTGGAGTTTGTGAACCCCGGCACAGAAGAACACACGAGCTGGCCAATTGCCCTCACAACCACACCACATCCTGTATTTGTCGGGACAGTCTTATTTCAAGTATTCTGTTCCATTGCTCCTACAAACTGCTGAAATAGTTTAGAAACCTCCAGGTTTTGTTACCCAAGGTGAATGTCTCAGGTCTCCTCTCAGATATGAACATGGCAGCAGATATTCTCTAGACCCCAAGTCTTGAGTTAGGAAATGGGAAATGGGCACCTTCCCATAAAAACAACGTAATTGTGAATGAAGCACTTGATTTTTAATTCTCTTGGAATCTAAGACTTAGCAAAGAGTGATTCAAGAATCTCCTCTGCATGATTCAATCAGTCCTAGAACATTTCCGGCAGGGGAGCCTCCTCCCCTTGTGCTCTGTCCATGACCCCATGAGTGGCCAGACTTGTGACACCCTCTCTGTTCCCGGAGTTGGTGCCCTCTTCTCTGCCCCTTTCAGCCACTGGTCTTGCTTTAGGCCCCTCCCGAGCAGTGGTTTCCAAGCCTGGCTGCACGTTACAACCACGTATTGACATCCAGGCCCCTTGCACTGAGGTTCTGATTCAGTGGGGCTCGGTGAGGCTCTGGCCTTGGTTCTGATGCGCAGCTGGAATTGAGAAGCACCGGGACCGAGCAATGTTACTCACATGCATGTATGCAGTACAAGGGGAGATAAATTAGAGCAAATTTAAGAAAATGTAAATATATAGGCACAGTTTAGAACCTTCCTTACTAAACTCGAGTTATTTCTCATCGTTGAGCTTCCTTATTGGGTTTTCCAGATAATTTGAAACTGTCTTCCTCATTGTAGCACTTTACGTTTGAAAATGACACAGATGGTGGACATGCCCCCAGACCCCCGCTTGCTGACTGCTGCTGCCTTCTGCTATTGACACGTTGCTTTGTTTACTGCTTTCACTAAACCCTCCTTTTCACTGTCTGAGCCCTTTCTGATCTTTATTTTTTTATGACGGGAAGCTTAGCTTTCTGCTCCTCCAAGTTACCTGAATGTTCTCTCCCCAGAGCATCGCAAAGAAAAGAGAGGGGGAAGGAAGTCTGCAGCCACCCCTGTGTTTCTTCACCATCCTCTTTCCAATCTGACACATCTCCTGGGGTGGCAGGCATCTCTGTCCTTCATGGTGTGCGAGGGTCACCAGCAGGGAATAAAGATTATCCATTAATCCTCCACCCCACCCCCACCTCCTGCCCAATTTGGCTTCCAAAAGAGGAACATGTTCTTTATGATGAACACTGGAAGACTGCTTTTTCAGACCGTGTGTGGCTTCCTTACATCTCCACGGGGAGGATGCACGTCTTGTCTGTTCCTCTGCTGGCTCCTTCCCCACCCTGAGCCTTGTGCTGAGACCCAGCTGGCCCCAGAAAACACTCACTGTATTAAATTCAGTTGAATTCCTTGCTTTTCCCGCACTGGGTTCACTCTAAGAGGCAAGCATGAGGAGTATTAATGTCAGGTTGTGCCTTCTCAGTTCAGCAGGCTGTCGCTGTCCTTGTTGGTGACACCCCCTGGTTTCACAGCCCCCGCTGTGTGGTGTTTAGCCCCAGGACAATAAGCTTGTTGTAGGAGATTTTGACCAGCCAGGTTTGGGGTTTAACAAGAAGGTGTGCGATTTCTGCACACTCTCAGATTTCCAAATAAGCCTCTTCTCTCTTTGAAATGGAATCACTCTCACCCTGTGTGACTGGTTTATAGGATTCATTAATTCTACTATTAGAAACAGGTCCCTATTAAAGTCAGTTAATAAACAGTGATAGTCTCTTGGTGGACCTAGAGCCAGGAAATACAGGAGCCTGATAACAGCAATGCCGTGGGGGAAACGCTGCTTCTCTTTCTTGGCGGGGAGGGCTGGCTCCTGCCACTTACACATGCGGCGAATTCAAGGCACTCCAGAAGCTTCTGTTGCAGAAATTCAGGCGAAATGAAGACAAATCAATGTAGACTCTGTGTTTTAATCTTAACGTAGAAAACCTGTGTCACGTAAAAAGATTAAACATGTGAGAACAAAATGCACCCCAGATTTGACATAATGCTTTTCTCCAATCTCCCACAGGTGAAGCTCAGTTATTCTGGACCAGCACTGTCCCGAACAATGACCACCAGCCACACGTGGCTGTTGAGCACCTGAAATCTGGCTGGTCCAGATGGAGATGTTCTGTCAGTGTAAAATACACTTGCGTTTGAAGACTTGGCATGAAAAAAATATGTAAAAGCCAATTAATTTTTTATACTGGTTGAAATGCTAATATTTTAGATATAGTAGGGTAAATAAAATGTATTAATAAACTTAATTTTATGTTTCTTTTTTCCTTTTTTAAATGTGGCCACTAGACAATTCAAAGTTGCCTATGTTGCTCATGTTGTATTTCTGTTGGACAGTGTGGAGGGTGAGCTCTCCCCCTGTTGGACAGGGCTGATGACTTCTAGAGATGAGGATGGCTCTGCGGTCAAGACGCTCCCTGGCCGTCTCAGCCTCTTCTTTGCTCCTGCTCTTCCTGGAAAGTCAGTCACCGGAAGGTTGACGAGATGGCTCAAGGGAAGGCGTTGCCTGGTGGACTGTCTTCTGGAAGCCGCAGCCCAGTTTGTGGTTTTTTCTTTGTTCAGACCAGAAGTGTTACCTTGCAGGACCCCGCCTAGCGACCATGCCATAGAGTTCAGGAAATATCCAACAAACGTTTATCAAGCACCTACTAAGTGCCAGGAACCGTCCTGGGCTCTGGGATGCAGCAGTGGACATGGCAGATGAGTTCTTGCCCTCCCGGAGCTCACACTCCAGGGGCAGAAACAGACAACAAAGTCCATAAATAAATGAATAAGATGCCTTTAGGAAGTGATAGTTGCATGGATGTAAAATAAAGCAGGGACATTGAGTCAAAAATGATGAGGGGGATGTGAGGAGCTGCTTTAAGTTGGGTGATCTGGGGAGGCTTCTCTGAGGAGGTGATGTTTGAGTTGAGAATTGAATGATGAAGGAGCCCATCACGGGGAGATGTGGCGGCTGAATGCTTTTGGCAGAAGGGTCAGCTAGAGTAGAGGCTCCAAGGCTTGACCAAGCTCGGTGTGTCTGAGGACCAGAAGAAGAATAATCAGAAGGAGCATGCAGAAACTGAGCTTGGACAATCGTCAGGGGACAGATCATGTGGGGCCCGTGGCCATGGTAAGGAGTTCAGGCTTTAGTATAAGAGACTCTGGGAACCCCAGTAGGGTTGCAAGCAAGGAGTGACACAATCACTGTGGCTCTCTGTGGAGGGTGGGCAATGGACAAGCACCAAAGCAGGAAGAACAGTGGAGGTGGCATTTCCGGGCAAGGCATGATAGTGAGTGAACCAGAGTGATGCCGTGGAGTTGGAAAGGGGTCGTTGGAGTCTAGATTTATCTTGGTGGTAGAGGGGCCTGGAGTGGCTGCTGTTTGGCTGCAGGGGTGAAGAAAAGGGAGGCATCAAGGCTGACACTCAGATTTTCATCCCGAGCAATTGGACAGATGGATGCTAGTGTCCTTTCCCGAGATGGGCAAGCCTGGGGGAGGAATAAATTCTGCAGCAGGTGGGAATTAAGGAACTACCAAGAGTGCGATCTCAGACACATGGGGCTAAAGATTCCTTCAGACATTCTCTGTGGAGACACTGAGGCGGCTCTGGGGTCTACGACCCTGGATAGATCTCAGCGGAAAGATCTGGACCTGTGATGTAAACATGGAAGCCACGTGCACCTATGTGGCATTTAAAGCCACACAGATCTGGATGGGATCCCAGCATGCTAGGGTAGATGGGAGTGGGAGGTTCTCAGAACCTGTGGCTTTAGGGCCCTCCAGCACTTAAGAGGTGGAGCAGTGGAAGAGGGGCCAGCAAAGGGGAAGATAAGCCTGACTGAAGGTGCAGAAGCCAAACCTGAAATGGCTAAACCTCCTGAGCCTGGCTCTGGTTGGCTCCAGGTATGAGCACTTAGGTTCTAGCCCTTTGATGATTGCGTTCGAGAAATTCCCAGGCCCAGGGAGGCCTCAGGATTGGGTGGGGAAGAGGGCATGGCTCTGGGGATGCCTCAGACAGCTCCCCTCCCATCTCTGCGTCCCGGGGTGCACCTAGGATGCTGTGGGAGAAGCTTTTGTTCAGGATGGGACTTCAGCCAGCTCTCCACTTGCGAGAGCAATGTAGGAAGGCTTCACAGAAGAGGCAAGCCTTGAACAAGCCTTAAAGGGCAGTGAGAATTAAGATGGGAGAGGACCCTCTAGGTAAGAAACCAAAGTTTGAAGCAGGAGTGAATATGGGGGCGTGGGAGGAGGGGTGAAGAGAAAGGGGGCTTGTGAAGAGGTCTGTCTAATTTAGGCAAATGTGAAGTGTCTATGTCAAAACTGGATAGCATTTTTTTTTTAAAGTAGAGGTTTTGTGCGGGGTGTGAGGGAGGCATGGCTGGATGGGGTGGCGTCTGCTTAGAGACAGGGTAGCACGTTTGAGGAGCAGAATGGTAAGATAAAGGTGGTGTTTGAGGCTGAGTAATCCGATGGCGTAATGAGAAGGCAACTAAATTTTTGAAATATAAGGATTGTAGCCATCATGTTCTGGAGAGATCAGTAGGACTGGAGACAGGGCACGGAGCAGGTTGTGCCAGATGAACCAGAGAATCTGACAGCCTTGAGGTTCTGGCCCAGCCCCAATGTGTCGCCTGTGAGAGGGGCAGCCCCAAGAGTGGTGGCCCCAGCTGTCAGGGTGGTCCCGGACTCAGATCCTCAGAAGCCAGGAGCCCTGCATGGGCAGGTTTATGCAGAGGAAGGCCTTAGAGCTTGATTCCCAAGCTCTCCTTGCTCTCAAGATGGGCTGAGTCTGTGGAGGGAAAGTGGCCACCCAGCATGTGGCACCCTGATGGCCTTGAAGTCCTTGTCCCAACTGTAAGTGCGTTGAAACTTTGCGTAATTATTTGTTAAAGTCTAAATAAATTGACTGTCATATTTATTAAAGTCTATATAATGTCAGACTGTCTTGAGGACAGCCCTGGCCTGCCTTTGTGCATCGTGGTATGCCCAGACCCCAGCACTGGGCCTAGAAAACAGCAGGTGTTCAATTTATGTCTATGGACCAAGTGAAAGCCAGTGGTATCCTCTAGGTCTGGGCTGTCCGGGCTGGGAGGAACCTCACACAGAGGAGCGAGCCCTACTGTCCATTTTCCAGGTTGCCCCGCGTAGGAAGAAAGGGAGAGAGATGATAACACTGCTGTGCTTAGCCCTTAACAGTTATAGGATGCCCACTGTGGGTGGAGTCCTCTGCCTGGTCCTGGCTCCCTCCTCCTCTCTCCCTCCAACTGGTCTCATCTGGTCACTTGGTAGTTTGGGATTTATTTCTACAAAGTTTTCTTTAAAAAAAATTTGGGGTTCTATTTTGACTTGGGGGTGGACACTATTTCTCTGAGATTTTGAACTCCCAGATCTTGTTGAGACCAATTCTACTGAAAGTGGGGTGCACACCCAGGAGGGGCTGCTGAAGCCCACCAAGTGAACACTTGGAGTTAGCAGGACATGCTCCTGCACCCCCTCCCCCCACTCCCAAACACCATCCCTAGTGCCCATGTTCCCCTCCAACGTCGTCGTACCTGCCGCTAAGACACGGCCCTTCTTGCCTCTGGTCTTTGTACTCAAGTTCCCACCACCCGTTCAAAACAGCCGCTCTTGAAGTGAGCAGACTGAGCATCTGCAGACCAACAATTCTGGTGGTTTCACTGAATTCACTTTTTCCATTCTATGTTCCGGATTCTGTCAGGTTTTGTGTGCCTGGCGGGTGGAGGAGTGAAGGGCGCGCTTGCCTCTCATGGTGTGTGGGTTGTCACGAGGCTCTGGGGTCTCTATTTCTCCCCCAGGGTGGAAGCACAGAGGGAGCAGCTGGTCGAGACCCAGCTGGCTTGTTCCTTGACGTCTTCTCTCAAGGACTTCGGGGGAGGCGTGAGGAGAACAATTTCAGAAGGCTCCACTTCATCGTCAGGCTTTCAAAGTCATTCTGAAGTATCCCAGCCAAGATAGCATACTTAACTTTTCTCTTTAGTTTTTTGATTTTTTTTTTAATACTGCAGAGTTCACACTAAAGTCCCTTAACATCTGGTCTTCCAGCTGCAGGTGTTCTCTTTGGTTCCCAGCCCCACGCTGGCCCTCAAGCCTGGATGGGTTTGAGGGCAAGATGAGGAGAGTCATTTCTGGTAGCGGGTAATTGCCTTGGACCGTCAGGACTGGAGACGGAGCTTCGCCAGATGTGCCCCAGATTGAGTGACATGACTTCGTTCCACTGGAGCCTGCTCTGTCGACACTCCTGCTTCTGTCCATCCTCCCTGAAACCAGTCCTGTGGGGTCCGTGTGTGCTCTGCACCCTGGCTGTTTAGGAAAGCTACCTGTTGTGTTCTGTTGGAAACATGATAAGTCTTAAAGATGGCAGAATCTCGCATTCTAGTTTGGAGTGACAACATTTGTAGAAGTTTAAATGCTGGGGGGCAAGTTAAATATTTGACTACATTAAAAAATAAAGCCTCAGTTGAGGATTTCATATTTCATGCCTTAACAATGAAGTTCAGCGTGTAACCGGCAAGGATTTATTTGGGGCTGTGTGGTGGGGAAACCCCTTCTTTCAAAGAGTGCATAGTGTCTGGTGGGTGCAGAGGCAGAGGTGGGGAAAATCTGAGATGAGGAGGCAGGATGTGAAGAAGCAGAGTGCTGGAAGTCCGGGCATGGCGCGGATTCAGGGGGCAGATCAAGAGTTTCTCCCAGAAGGTACCATCTAGAGCATGACAAAAAGACACATTCTTACCATCAAGGGACAAGATGGGCCCATAGTGTGAGGAGATGCTGTCTACATGTGTGACTAGGGCCTCCCTTAGTTTCATCTGGATTTCGCAATGAGAGGACAGGACCCTCTGTCCATGGAGGCCACCTGTGGTTCTCCTTCCTCTGCCCTTGTTTACCGACACACTCTGGTTTCCACAGCGTTGATTCAACTGCCCATGTGTCCACAGCTCTTTCTGGTTACAGAGCGTTCTGACTTTCAGAGGCAACAATCAGCTGGTGGGAACAGAGTTTCAAGGGAGAGAAGCAGCATGACCAGCTTCTATAAAACTGGAGCATCCTCCTGTTCGGTTAAGTGTCTGTTTGCAGAACATCCTCTTTGATTACTGCATTTGTCCTCCATTTAAAGTGTGAGGAGCCTTCTTGACCCCATAGAAGCCAGTCATAAAAGAATGTTTTAAGAAACACTCTCTGAAGTAGAATCCTATTTACAGAAAGGCAATTTGAACACGGTCTTCATCTTACGGGGGGAGGGAGGCAAGCGGCGCTCATGGGGTCGTGCTCGCATTTGGAACACAGCAGCTTCCCTGAAAAGGCACCTCGCATTTTAGCTACAATAAGGAGGTATCAGCCCTGTCTTGCTGTCGGGAGACGAGGAACAGAGAGGAGAAGTGATGTGCACTTCCTTCCCAGCCTCCTCTCCTGACCAGCAGACCACTTGGTGTTAAGGGCTGTTTAACAACAGAAGGAAGCCTGCTGTTGTTGCGAGGTTGATGGGATGTTCATGATTATCCATCACACTGAAACATATTCACGGAGTGAGAACATGATTGACAGCCCTCAGCTGAAACGTTTCCTGGAACACCCTCGAAGGGCCTCTCAGCCATGAGCCTGGACGTCTGCCCCCACTGGGGTGGGCTCTGCAAGGACTGGGCTCCTTCAGATAACATCTGCCTGGAGGATCACCTGGGTACATGTCTTCCCATTTATGCACAGCAGGTGCTCTCCTCTGGGTTGCTTCAAGTCCTGCTTTGGGAAAATAAGCATTTGCCCCCTGTGACTCCCCAGCTATGGGGCAGCATGATTAGTAACAGAAGCTAATACTCCTGGTATGGCCAACCCAGCAGCACTCAGGAGCCAATTTCTCTTTAAGTCAGAAGAGGGGAGGAGGCGAGAAGGCTGGTGCTCTCCAGGTGGGCACCTGCCATTTCCTCACCAGGTATTTCCTTTATTCTGGGATCAAAGGCAAGCTATGTGCCTTCCTGGTACCCATGCTGTGGACTCAAGATAATGCCACTTGTTTTCTCACCAAGCAGCTCTGAGGCCTGAGAATGGTTGGTCCAGATGCTGCCCCTAGTCCCCGGTCAGTGGTGACAGGTGGGTGTGGATGCTGTGGAGGCCCTGAGCAAGTGGAATACCTGTCCTCCTCCCTAAGTCTCAGTTTCACCTGCACCTCCTGCTGCCCTGCTCGCCAGGTTTGAAACTTCAGTGCTTTCTGAGTGGAATCTGAATTTCCTTGTGTCCTGAAGCTGGCTGGGGAGGTGATTTCTACACATGACACAGAATGCGCGAATTCTGCCACTCAGTGTATTGGTCAGGGGTCTCTAGAGAAACAGAACCAAGAGGTTTTATATATAGATATGCATATATATATATCTACACACACACACACATGCCTTTATTCGTTCCTTTGTTCTTATATATTTATTTATTTAAAGACAGTAAGGCAGACTTTATTCCAGGGGCCTATTACAATGGAGTTGTTTATGATGGGAGAGAGATGGAGCTCAACTCCCTTGATATTTATTTTAAGGAATTGTCTCACATGATTGTGGAGCCTGGCAAGTCCCAAATCTGCAGGGTGGGCTGGCAGATTGGAGACTCGGGGAAGAACTGATGCTGCAGTTCAAGTCCAAAGGCAGTTTGCTGGCAGAATTGCCTCTTTTCTGGGGAGTTCAATCTTTTTTTATTTGGGCCCTCAACCGATTGGATGAGGCCCACCCATACTGTGGAGGGTAATCTGCTTTACTCCAAGTCCACTGATTTAAATGTTAATCTCATCTAAAAAATGCTTCCACATTTTGTGAAACACTAGAATAGTATTTGACCAAATATCTGAGTACCATGGACTAGCCAAGTTGACACATAAAATTAACCATCACACTTGGCTTCCCTGATGCTTAATGCCAGAGACGTCTCCTTTTTTTTTTTTTAAAGATTAGCACCTGCACTAACATCTGTTTCCAATCTTTCTTTTTCCTTATTCTTTTTCTTCTTCTCTCCAAAGCCCCCCAGTACATAGTTGTATATTCTAGTTGTGAGTGCCTCTGGTTGTGCTATGTGGGACGCTGCCTCAGCATGGCCTGATGAGCAGTGCCACTTCCACTCCCAGGATCCAAACCAGCAAAACCCCAGGCCACCAAAATGGAGCATGGGAACTCAACCACTCGGCCACGGGGCCGGCCCCCAGAGACTCCTTCTGACCCTGGCGTGTGACTGTGTGCCGCTCATAACTGAGCTTGCCAGATTTTTTCCAGAACCAGGCTGTTGGCATGGATCTTTCAAGTTGTGCTTCATCCTGGAAGAAAAACCTTCTGGGGTTTGAGTTGCAGTTTTAACCTGAGTTTGTGGCAGAGGTGATGCTCCCTCACCGTGTTTTCTTCCTGTCTGACAGCTTCTTGGAAGCTGAGATCCCCGTTGACTCATCCTCGCACCAGACCTTGCACAAAGGAAGAGCTCAATAACTGTGCTGAGCTCACTCCCAGGGGAGGGACTCTGCAGGAAGTTCTCTTAGTGGTCATGGGGCATTCAAACTCCCATGCCCCTGGGCAGTGAGCCATGCCTACTGCTGCCAGGGGCCCCAGTCCGGGTCCTGTGTGGCCACCCCTGGCAGACCACCTGTGGGTTTTGTGGTCCCGGTGCTTGGGCTGCCTGGCTCTGCCTCTGATTTGATCGGGTTCCCCAGGGGCAGGGGTGCTTCCTTTCCCCTCCAGCTAGCCTCAGCCCTGGACCAGGTTCCTGAACGTGGAGTTCAGGAGAGGTTTATTCCTGCTGCTGCTCATCAGCAAGCCAGTCTGGGCTGCATTAATAGGGAAAAAGTTGACAAGAGGGGACCAAAAGAGCGAATTAGTCACAGAGCTTTCTGAGGGGCAGAAGAACAAATAATCAGGACGAAATATACTGTGATAAGGAAGCCTGCCCTTTTGTTTACTGACACACATCTCTGCTTCAGGTTATTTTAAAAATGACTATTTCATTTGCGAGGTGATAAAGGAATGAATGGAAATTTACCTAGGAACGTCTCTGTAATTGAGTGTCTATCTGCAGGATGAATAGTGGAAGCAAATTATCCACGATGGGCCAACTCTCTGCTTTTCTGGGACCGTGCATCTATTCTTTCTACTCAATAGAGGACGTTGTCTGCTCCACCAAATTAGCCAAACACAGATAGTCGTGTCAAAGAACGGCTCCATTAGATTTCACAGACACCTGACACCAATACAAAAGCCTCTACCCTCACAGCATTTCAACTTCAATTTTTTCCTACATGACTCAAAAAATAAATTTGTTTTGTGGGGCACAGATGATGAGTTTGACAGAGTTTTAGAACAGAAGATAAAAGAAAAGTTAGCAATATTGGCCGGGGCAATTCCAGCAAATTCCACTAGGCTCTATACCATACTTGGAGATGTAGACAGCTTGGTGAATGAGAGAGGACCTTCCTCCCGGGGAATGGAGCCTGGGCTCTGGTCCTGGCTGCGATGGCATCGGTTTGCACATGCTGTCCCATGGAGATGATGACTTGAGATCCAGAGTAGTGAGCTGGAGCTAAGGACTCTGGGAGGGAACCCAAGGGTTGGGGAAAGCCTTCGCTGTAGTCTCCCCATGGTTCGATGCTCCTTATAGAACTCAAACAGTCTTCAAATAACAGTACTGTGCAAGTCTCAAGCCTATTGGGAGAACTGAGCAGAGAGTAGGACACAGGACGTCGTGGAGGGACAGCTCTTCAGAGGAGGAGAGAAAGGGAAAAGCCCTCCTCCCACAGTGCTGCCTGGGCTGGTTTCAGGAAGACCTCATTTAAGGAAAACCTAAAAAAGCTGATGCTCTCATTATATATATTTTTTTTATTGAAAAAATTTTATAATAGGGAACTTTAAAAAAAATCTCTGTAACTCACCACCTTAACACAGCATGGAGAGTTTTGCGTGTGTTTTTTGACATATGCACGTGGTCGGCTGGCTCTTCAGTTTGCTCCTCTTCCCCTCTGGCTGGAGCACAGCACACACCCCTGTGGGGCGCCTGCCGAGCAGGGAGACCTCCAGGGAGAGAGGAGGCAGAGGCTGTTTCTGCGTAATAGCACTCAAGGTGATGCCCTGGGTGGACCCCTTGGCAGAGTAGGGGCCTGAGCGTCTGGTGGATGTTTGACGGGAAGACCAAGCTCTCTTTCCTTCTTGCCCTGGGGGCCTGACTCTGCAGCATCCTCAAGCTTGATGGGAAATGGATTGGGAAATGGCAAGACTGAGTCTGAAGACTGAGGGGGCCAAGAGTGAGATACCAGGAGGAGTGAGCAGAGGGACTCAAGAAACCAAGGAGGCAATGAGTTGGGGCTAAGAGAGAGGTGGGATTAGGAGAAAGGCTCTCTGAGCAGTGGCATGATGAAGGTCCCAACAGGAGCAGTCCTGAGAGTCTAGGAGAGAGTTGAGGAGCCCCTGGCAAGAAGGCCTCCACATAGATAACAGAGGGGGAGTGGTGCCGGCATACCCGACCCCCGTGTATCCCTTTCTAGATACCACACAGATGAGCAGTTAATTAGTCACACTGCTTTATTCCTGTTATGAATTGTCCTATTTTGTGCTTTCAGTGTTAAGGGGTCAGAGGTGCAGTTTTACAGTGTGTGTATGAGTGTGTGTATGTGTGTGTCTATGTGTGTTTTCAACCAGAGTGTACCCACCAGTCTAAGCTCCCTCATCTCTGTCTGCTGTGATCTGTGTGTTCAATGGCCACACCATCCTCGGCTGTGCTGGTTCGTTGTGGTGTGGTAGGCACTACACTAGATCCGTAGTCTGGTGTCCGCAGGCCTTGAGGACACTGTGGCCAGGCACCACTTTAGAGGCAGGGGCTTTTCTCAGCAGTGCCAGGACAGCCCCAGCTCTGCATCTGCCTGGCTGCGGCAGGCCTCGGTCTTGCTGCCTTCCCCCAGGATAAAGACAAGGTCCTTCAGGTGATGGGAAAACAGGAACCACACTAGGCATTTAGAGCTGAAAGGGATTGACTCTAGGGATTTAGGGGCTCACACGATTGTTGGAGGTGGGGTGGGGGGAAGCAGAGGTCAGAAAGGCCACATTCAGGAAATTTAAAAATGGAGGAATCTCATGGGAAGCTGCAGATGGTGATCACAGCTGCCCACAGCATTGACGTGGGAGGTTCTCAATGGAAACCTGGAGCTACTGGCAGACCTCAAGTTGCGTGCTCACAGCTTCCACCAGAAAATCATGGCTTCTCCCTCTCCTTAGCCTTCCAGATCTCACAGGAGTACCTCTCCCTACTCGGTGGGGGTGCTGTTCACCGAGGTGCAGGAGGCTGGGAGGAAGCCGACTTGGAGGACATAAACACAGGCACACGAGTTCTGTCTTGGACATTCTGAATTTGAGCAGAAGCCGGGGAAGCAGTTGCTATATGGGTCTGGGCCGGAGGCACAAGTGTGAGAGCTCTCAGCCCAGAGTGGGTGAGTGAGTTGGCCCATAGGCGCCTGTGTGTGTGGCGTCGGGGCAGTCCAGGCCTGCGTCCCCGAGGAACCGAAGCATTTGGAGGTCAGTGAGAGGAGAAACAACCAGCAAACAGATAAACCCGCCCCCCGAAGGCGACAACCCGCCTGTAATAAATCATGCCCGCGCTGCCCAGCTGCAGATGTGTGCTCTGAGGATCCCCCAGGCACCAGGGACCTGTCGCTGGGTGATGGATGAAGGCTGCTCCCACCCACCCACCTCCTGCCAGCGCCTGCTACCTGCCACCACCAGGCAGTCCCTTAGGGACAGGGAAAATAGCTGAGCGGGCTTGCGGTGACAGGCTTTTAAAAGTGACTTTTAAAACTTCTTATAATTGCTGATTAAAAGGCCCATTGCTCCAAAGGCTCTGTTTGTGGTGAAGAAGGAAAGTCATTTTAGAAGACATTTCTGGGGAGGTGAAGCGTTCCCGCAAATTGACCAGGAGGCATTTGCAGCTACAGGCTTATATTTCAAAAGCCATTAGAAGCCCCTCAAAGAAGTGCTGCAAAGTGGTCATTTTGAGAAAGGGAAATCCTTTTTTGGGGGGAAGGAGAAAATGCCAGCTGTGGCCCTTGCTGTGGCAGTGGAGGGAGCGGGAGGAGGAAGTAGGAGGCCGGGTTCCACTACACCCTGGGGCGGGCGGGCGGCCCCTCCAGCTTCCTGCACTGCCAGAGTGGGCTCCTGGCCCAGCCATGCCTCTTCACCTGGCTTCCCTGCTCCCCCATGGGCAATGACCACTTCTCAACACCATCATTCCCAAAGTTGACCCATTGCCTGGACTCCTTTCTCTAAATCTTCCTGGCTCCCAATAGCCCTCACTGACCTCCTGTGGCCTGTGACCGCTGCATGAGCTGGTCACACGTGTTTGTGGCTGGGGACCCTCATGCTGCTGTTTCATGCACATCTCTGCAGGCTGGGATATATGCCAAGAAAGAAGGGTTCTCAGGGTGCTGGGGGTGGGGTGCACTCTGCAGAACAGCGGCAGCTCCTTTCCTCTTTTTGTTACAAAAAGCCTGTTACAGGTCTACGTGGGTCTCCTCGTCCCACACACACACCTCGGGGCGCTCTGATTGCTCCAGACTCTCATGCTGACTACCTTATGGACTCACAAGCTCTGAGTTTCCTTTCACAGTGAAAATTAGTCAGGGCGTTTATCATCTCGCCTGCCATGGCCTCCCTGGAGCTGGGAGCAGCCCTGCCAGAGCCAGAGAGCGGCGGCATCTGCTCAGCCTGTCCCGCTCTGCGAGCCCCTCCGCCAGCCTGAGTTTGCAGACCCATCGCTGCCTGGTTCAGCCAGAGGATTTGGCCAAACAGCCAGTCTGTACGTTCACCTTCACGGCCAAGTGAAGCTCACCTGGGCCCAGGAAGCTCCGTGGAGGACAGGATGTGAGCAGAAACGCTCCATCTGTCGAATCCCCTCGCTCCTGCAGCGGGGCAGGCCCCGGGCCGTGCTGCCTGCCTTGTTTTGCATATAGTGATGAAATATTAAGGGAAATTCTTCTGGTTTTGAAAACCTTTTTGTCAAGGCATCAGGGGTATCCTGAACATGTGACAAAAGCCCCCGGATCTTGGAGAGAGGAGCAGAGG
This sequence comes from Equus quagga, assembly GCF_021613505.1. Classification (NCBI taxonomy): domain Eukaryota; kingdom Metazoa; phylum Chordata; class Mammalia; order Perissodactyla; family Equidae; genus Equus; species Equus quagga. Next base: position 83,772,659 of record NC_060273.1, read on the forward strand.
GACACAGAGGAAGGAGGAAACACTGCAGAGGCTGGAGCTTCCCTGGAGGGGCCAGGAATCGCTCAGGGGTGGCCTTCTTCTCCCTGCTGGCTGCACAAGGTGGACACTGTCGACCCGGAGCCTGGGACGATGTGGTTCTGGCAAGTGCTGGGACGGAATCCTGGACTGTGAGGTCTGTAGTATGCCCTAGCATGGGCAAGTGCTTGTCGCACGTAGGGCTTGGTTTTCTCCGCTGGTAAAACCATGTGGTAGACCAGATGCTCCGGGGCTCGTCATGTTTAGGTAACAGGATGGTACTCGGAAGTTGGTTTGTCTGTGCACACATTTGCTACCAATGCTGTTTTGATTCCTAGTGGGATAAATTGGACTGAGTGGCCATCATGGAAGGAAGGGCTGTATCTAGAGGACCCTCCTGAGCGTGGCCTGCTGTGGCTCTGACAGACCCAGGCTTTCCTGCCCACAGAGACGTTGCTGGAGCTGGGGCAGCCACAACTGAGGGTCAGTGTGGTATAGGCCAGCCACATTTCTGAGCTGACCTCCTGGCATAGCTCTATGACTTGACTCCTGTTGGGTCTCCTCGCAGCGTTATGTCTGCATCCCTGTCTGTGTTTGGGGTGGGGTATGCTCTGGGCTCAGGCACAGCAGGAGCCCCTGGCATTTCGGATACAGAGCGTCAGCCTCTCCAAGGCCTTGCCCAGGCCTCTGTCCTGGCTCCCCACTGCCCTGGCCCCTGGCTTGGACAGACCTGACCTGACTCAAATCCGAGGTGACCCCGGAATGCCGGAGCATCTGCAGAGCCCGGATCTGTGCCTCTCTGGTGCTATAGCCTCTGTGCTCAAGGGCATGTGCACGCCCATCTCCCAGGGAGAGAGCAACTGGCTCCCCCTCGGATGATTGATTTGCATCCTACATTTCCCTTCCCCAAGGCATCTCAGAAGTACACAAGCAGATGGCTTCTTCGGGAATTCCTCCGGGGAACTGGCCTTCTACAAATCCAACAACATGTGGAAATACAATATTCAAATGAGAGAAGAAATTGAGAAAGAAAATGTGCTCTTTTCCTCTCTCAGTTAAAACCTGGCTACAGAGCCGGAGGGGTCAGAAACAGCTTCCCCTCTCTCATGGCTCCCCTCCCGGCCAGAGGGATGAAAACAGACCTGGGGCCAGGTGAAGAGGCCTTCAAAGGGGCAGCATGCTGGGAGCTGTGAGTCTGAGGAAGTGGGCTTCAGCACGGTTGAACAGGAGTGCTTAATCAGCTGCTGTGTGCCAGGCCTGGGCCTGACTCTGTGGATCAGGTCTGATAGCTTGTGGCGTAAAAAGCACAGACTCCCGACACAGACCTGGGTTCTGCTCCCAGCTCTGCCATGTTCTGGTTGTGAGACCTGGATCCGGGGCCTAGGTTCTCTGAGCCTTGGGTTCTCAATCTGCAGGCTGGTGTCATAGTACCTGTCTCGTAGGATTGTTAAAAGGATCAAATGATTTAGTGCATACAAAGAGCTTAGCACGGGCCTGGCTTATAGCACCCTCCATGAGTCACCTACACTGTCATGAATCACACGTCCCCAGCCCCTGTGGCACGTAGAGGGGATGTGCCCTGAGTTAGAGCTGACAGAGCCGAGGCCGAGAGAGGTTGTATGAGTTTTCCTAAAGTCACTTGGGTTGTTACTGATAAGACTCAGCTGGGATTGGGGTTTCTCAATTCTCCAGTAGGATGTCCTGGACCTGCTCTGAGACAGGGGTCCCTCCCCAGGTCTCTGGCTGGTCTGGGGGGAAGAAGAGCTTGCTGTGGTTGTGGGGGCTCCATCGTCTCTGCTCTGTGGCAGAGGTTGGGCAATTAAGAACACGCCTCTTATTTTATGTGTTTTCTTCCTCCTCAAGAAAGGTGTTTATAGAATTCCAAGGAATTCTACCTAGCTACCCAGATCCATCCCCTTAGGGTGGCAAAGACAGTCCTTCTGTGGAGGGAGAATTTGTAGCTGCCTTCCCCAGAGCCCTGACCTTCCCACCCCGCCTCATGCCCGCGTTTTACACTGCTGCTTGCTCTCTGGCATTTGGCTTTTCCTGTTCCTCTTCCCGAGGTTCGGTCCCATTAGTGTTTATGAGCAAATAAAACTTGGATTGCTGCTTTGGGCCGTGGGATCACTGCTGACTTGGGGAGGGACGTCTAATTTGACATAATCCCACTCCTTCGACTTTCCATGACTTCCCCTGCGTTCTCCTCTGGGAAGATGAGCAGAGGCAGTGGAAATGTGATTCAAGCAGAGGCTGTATCTCCCTTTCGTGACCTTGGCGCCATCCGTCCCCTGCTAGGAGTAGGAGGAGAGTCAGATGGAGTATTGGAAACACAGATGTTATTTATATACTAATTTCTACATGGACATACACAGGCATGGATGGGCAACTTTTGGGGACACAGGAGCTCTGGGGAGTCATGGGTGGCGTGTCAGCTGGTTTCTCACAGAATGAGGTCTCAGGGCAGGGCTGATGGGTATGTTTTTGATCACATGCATGAAGATGTCCCATCCTTCTCTGGGGCAAGAAATTGAACGACATAACTCATTACTTCAAGGATAAAATCCAGGCGAACTGGTGTGAGGTGTCATGTAGACCCCCATGTTTGTACCAAATGTGTCATTTTCTTTTCCTAAATGCACAGAGTCCTGTATGGGATTCTTTTTAATGGACTTGGACGAGCTGTCTTGGGGTCTCAGGGTGGGGGCCTGTGGGGAGGGGAGGGCGCACATCGGCTACAGGGGTCAGAGGCTGCCCTTGGGCTGCATCATGGAGAGCATCTCCACGAGGGGCGGCACATTCCTTTCTGGGCTGTAGGCGGGGCTGTGAGCCCGGCAGGAGAATGGTAATTATGTCATTACTTGTCACTCTTGTCTCAAGGGGCCAAATTAGCTGACTCTCCAAAACAAGGGTTTACTTTTGACTCTTTAATTTATAGGAGGATACAGATGCAGATAGTTCACCCCTAAATTTTTCTGGAACACCTGAGGTGTTCCTGGCACAGTGGATGAGATTGAGAGGAGCAAACGTGTTCTGACGTTGAGGATTTCACAGGTCAGCAGGGAACAGGGGACAGACCATGACCTGTGATGATGCCCAGAGGGATGAGAAAATGGGCAGAGGAAAGGCCTGGAGAAACTAAGGGCAGCACCCCCACACTAGATGGAAAGGCTTCATGGAGGAGGAGGTAGGCTGGCCCATGGAGGATGAATGAGATTCCCACAGCTGGAGATGGGGAGGACAAGGCTTCAGGGAAAGGTCCATGCCAAACACAGGTGTGTAGACAGAAACATGAGGGCCATTTGGTAGGAGGTTCTGTGGAGGGAAGTCCTGGGAAAGTGGCTGGAAAGAGGCGGGGCCTTAATGAGCTCTGAAGATGCTCAGTGGCTATTTGTTGAATGAATCGTTGGGTTAATGGCTGAGCCTTCAGTCATCTGACAAGTATTTACTGAGTAACTACTATGTGCTAAATACTCTGCTAGGGGCTGGATATGCAGCTGTGAAAAAATAGATAAATATCACTCCCTTGTGAGTTTACATTCTAGCAGGAGAATACAGACAGTAAACAAATAAATATAATACCTATGTAATGTATACAGTATGATAGGAAGAGGTGCATGCAAGGGGAAAGAGTGAGTAGAACCGGGCAGGGGGATGGGCACCAGGGTGTATGTGTGTGTTTGGGGGAGGTTGTGATTTTGACCAGGGCAGCAGAGTAGGCCTCTTTGAGAAGGTGACATTTGAGCAATTTGAGAGGGAGGTAAGGAGTTGACCAGGTGGATATTTGGCAGAGGGAATAGCAAGTGCATAAGAGCCAGGAGTGTGCCTGGCGTGCGCAAGGAGCAGCAGGAGGCCAATGTGGCTGCAGCAGGGTAAGTGAGGGGGACAGTGGTGGGAGAGAAGGTCAGAGAGCCAGTGCGGGCCTTGAAGGCCAGCATAGGCCTTTGGACATCACCCCGAGTGATGTGGGGGTCTCTGAGAGATTTTGAGTAGAGGAGAGATGTGACGTGATGTCCATTTAAAAACTATCATCCTGTGTGTTGGGTGAAAACTTGACCATTTTGGGGGCAAGGGTGGAGGCAGGGAGACCGGTTAAGAGGCTGCTGCAGGTGTCAGGTGAGAGGTGATGGGGGGCTGGGCTGGAGTGTGTCGTGGAGGTGGTGAGAAGTGGCTCCGTTCTGGACACGGAAGATTTCCTGCAGACTGAATGTGGCTGTGAGAGACGGCGGGATCAAGATGACGCCACGGTTTCAGCCTCAGCAATTGGGAGTGGGAGGGCTGTGTGTGGGGCAGGCTGGGGCTGGATCAGTAGCTGTTTTAGACATCATGAGCCCAAGATGCCTGTTGATGTTAGTGTGGAGTGTGAGGGGCAGCTGGCTTTCCTCATCTGGAGTTCTAGAGAGAGGTTGGGGCTGGAGATGTAAATTTAGGGCCTTGAGATGGTGTGAAAGTCATAGATCTGATGAGATCACCAAGGGGTTGACAGAGAGAGTATAACAGTCAGAGCTAACATCTTATTTAGTTTTAAGTGCCACATGTTCTGTTAAGCACTTCCCAGTGTTCCTTTTCTTTGTCTCCACCACAACCTGATGGAGTAGGAGCCGTTATTTTCCCCATTTTATAGAAGAGGAACCTTAGGGTCAGCGGGGTTAAGTAAATTACCCAAGATCACACAGCTACTGAAGGTCAGAGCCAGAATTTGCATGTAGTACTGTCTGATGCCAAGTTTTTAATCATTGCCCTTACTGACACTCTAAGTTACGGATCTAATTCTGTGCATAGTGGGGGATCCACTGAGGCTTGTGAGCAGAGAAAGGACTCAGAGCTGTGGGCTGAGAAGAGGCATGTGGAACCTGGGGGCTCCTGAAGAATGTACTGGGGAGGGGAGAGGTAGAGATGAGAGGCAGGGAGTATAAAGAAGGTTTGGGTCACCCAATGGGGGCTGGAGATGGAGCCTGGAGTAGGCATTTCCTGAAAAGGGGAGAACCAAGTTGTGGCAAACTCAATGCTATGAACTGAATGTTTGTGAACCCCCAAATTCATATGTTGGAGCCCTAGCGCCCAGTGTGGCTGTATTTGGAGATGGGGCCTCTAAGGAAGTAATTACGGTCAAACGGTAACATAAGAGTGGGGCCCTGATCTCATAGGATTAGTGTCCTTATAAGAGGTGACACCAGAGGTGACTCACTCTCTCTGTGTACATGCACCGAGGAAGGCCAAGTGAGGACATAGCGAGAAGGAAGCCCTCTGCAAGCCAGGAAGAGAGCTCTCACCAGAAACCAAATTGGCCACAACCTTGATCTTGGACTTTCAACTTCCAGGCCTGTGAGAAATAAATGTCTGCTGGTTAAGCCACCCAGACTGTGGTATTTTGTTATGGTAGCCGAAGCAGACTAATAAACCCAGACTCTCTGGTATTCTGGCTTTTTCCAGAACTGGGCCAGGCTGTAGGGCCCAGCAGTTGGATAACTGGTTTCTTAAGGGGCTTCTCCTTCCCCCTTCTAAACAATTCAACAGATGTGAATGGACCAGAAGAATCATTGAACAATTTTCTAGCAATTAGCTTCCTTGTGGAGTCCAGGGAGAACTGCTGGAAGAAAATTGGTAAATTCTTTTCATTCTTTGTAAAACCTAACATTATCTTGCTAATGCCTGATATTAAGAGTTCAAAGTCATCTCTATACCATTGATCTTCAAAGGAAGAGATTTCCTAATTTATTTGACAAGGCCTGAAAAAATGTGGGTGAGGTTCCTTTCAGAATTTTATTTTATTTATTTTTTTAAATCTTTTAAGTGTTTTTGTAAAAAAAGTGGTGTAGTTTTTTTTTTTTTCATTTGAAGTGTAGGGGAAGGATGCAAACAAATAACAAAAAAGATGCTTTTATAACATTTATTTTCACTATTTAGCATAAAAAAATCATTCCAATAGTATTGAAAAGTCCAAAGATGAAATAATTTCATTTTTTCTCTAAAGGCTATAAAAGGCCCTACCTGTTGATTCCATCTCTTGTGTCCAGTGAAGTCATGTGACTCTGCAGTGGTCCAGGGGTTCATTATTACCAAAAGATCAGCCCTGGTTTCTGGGCACATGGCCTAAACAGAAAGGTGGAAGCATCTGAGGATTAAAAATCTTTCCCCACAGAAATGTTATGGGTAAGAAGATACTTCCCTGAGCCAGAAGAAGGCTCAGCAGGTTCCACACCAGGAGCAGAGGATGGCAGAGCCCTGTATGTTCCACTCCTGCTTCCTCTCCCTGCCCAGAAGATTGAAAAGAAAAAATGTCAAAGCAACATGCATGTAAATGCAGTGCAGTGTCTGTCTAGGCGTACTGGCAGAGGGAGACATCTTAGGACTAAGAGAAGCTTTGCCAGCTTTTACTACAAATGAGAGAAGAAAGACATCAGGGAGATCCCACCATGAGGTAGACAGACTTCCCTTTTCTGGAACTCCTGTAGCATGGGAGGTCGGTTTCCATTTCCCTTTTCAGTGGACTGAACTTCTAGATTAGGCATTTTCGTTACATGAAGACTGATAACCACGAGAACACAGTCCAGGGCCCAATTCTAGCTATAAAGTCACCCCAATGCCAACATATGATGTGATGGTAGCTTATATCCTATAATTGGGAAATTCCACAGTTTTCTGGATGGGAATTTGAGAACCTTGAATGAATTTGCGACACGGCTGACTTCCCCCGACCATGCTTGCCACTTCCCAGCTCTTGGCTTCCATTGACCCTGGGTTCAGTTGCCGTGTGTGCCTCCCTGAGCATTCTGAGCCCCTGAGGTGCAGGGACCGCTCCCGAGGAGGCGGGCATCCTCGTTTCCATCCCTGGTCTGAGGAGGAGCATGTCCTGGTGCCGTTTGATGGAGCTGGTTCTAAGGGAGGCACACGGAGGCCCGCTCACCGCATCAGCCTCCTGGGAAACGGATGTCTCTAGGATGGTAATGTTTCCTCTCCTTTTCCTGAAAAAACCCTTTCTCTATAAAAATGAGTTGTCAGCTGCTCTCGAGGCCCTATAAATTGATTTTGGCTCTGTCCATTATGGGTAGCTTTTGTGTGAGGAAGCTGTATAAATCTTACTCAGTCAAGGAGTGTTTAAAATGGCAAATTTCAGAGTAAAGGTTTAACAAAAACCATAAATAAAACTTCAGAAGTAATGGAAGTGCTTATAAGCATCTGTGGAATTCCACACCAGAACAAGGAGCGTGGTTCAGGTGCTGAGAGATTGACTGAGGGGTTGTGTTTGCCGTGAGAGAGAGAGTATCCATCTTTATTCTGCCTCTGCACAGAAGGGCTGGACTTGGAGAAGCGTAGATGTGAGCAGGGCTCCATGGCTAGGCTCGTGAGAGGGAGTCTATCTCTGTCAGGGGCATTGGCAAGTCTGGATTTGAGTGGCTGCCACTGGGAGAGCAACTTGCCAAGAACCAGGGCCTCCAGTCCACCATGCCTCCAGGCCTACTGCGAGCCTCGTGTGCTGGGAAGGTACGAATATCACAATGATCACATCATCCCAGAAACAAGCTGTGGGGCAGGCGGAGCAGTGTGTCTATGTCCTGTCTTCCAGCTAAGGAAAGCGAAGCAAAGAGGAGTCTGTGATTTGTCCAAGTCTCAGAGCAACCCATTGTTGGAAGCTGGAGGAGAGCCTGTGGTTCCGGTGCCTGACCTGAGTGGTACCAGGCCTGCACTCTCCCAGCCATGTTTCCTCCCTCCCCATCTTAACTCCACTTCTCCATCAGTTACTGAATCTACTCCATGCCGGGACCTGGGCTGGGTACTGGGGTTGTGGAAGATGCATCAGTGTGCAAAAGTTTTTACTTTACCCCCTCTAACATGCCCCCTGTTCCCTCTGTGGGAACTGCACACATAGAAGGCAGCATGCGGGACAAAGCCACAGTAACTCTTACTCATTCTTTCGTTTATTCATTCAGCAAGCATTTATTGAGCACCAACTGTTCTGTGTGAGGTGCTCAATAAATAGTAAAATGTGCAAATATTTGGATAAGAGAAAAGTTCTAAGGGTAGCCCAGGAGGGGTGAGATTGGCAGGTGGGCAGGGGTGGGCAGAGGCTTCCCAGAGAAGGTAGGGCTGAGCTGGACCCTCGTGGAAGGCAGGGGTTGGGGAGGACAGGCAGCTTCCAGGTGGGAGGGGCAGAGTCAGCAAAGGCCCGGGGGTGTGAGTGTGGGGGAGTTATGTAGACGTGGGTCAGCACAGTGGGCGGCAGGTGGGTGCTCCTGGCTGTGTCTCCTGCGGGATGGGCTGAGCTGGGCTTTCCCCTGGAGCTTCTTGCTCTGGGCGTTGGACTGCAGCCTGCGGTCTTTCGGCTGCACCCAGGAGCTGAAATGCAGGTCTCCAGTGCTGGGGGTGGGCGGGGGTGTGCTGGGAGGGCAGCTTCCCTTTCTTGCTGTTCTTTCTCCTCTTCCTCCCATCTCTGGTGTCAGCACAGGTCCCCACTTCTCCAGAAAACCATTGCATTGTCAGCCTCTGACCCCCAACACCCCTCAGCCCCTACAAGGCAGATTTGGATCAGACTGTGACTCTTGTCCATGTTTGTCTCTGGTCCTGGTGTCCCTCTGTTTTCCTCCAGGCAGCCTGGGTTCTCGGGGGCAGTCTTCTGTAGTTCCCAAGACCCCAGCACAGGCCTGGACACGTGGTGAGTGTCACCAGGTAATACAGACGATACTTGGTTACATTTCAATTTCAAATAAACAACAAATAATATTTTAGTATAAGTATGTCCTAAATATCATGTGGGCTATCGCATGCAATGTGTGGGACATAATTATACCAAGGAATTATTTGTTGTTTACCTGAAATTCAAATTTAACTGGGTGTCTTTTTTTTTTTTTAACTAAATCCGGCAACCCTACCCTAGAAGTCTTGCCGATTGGCTATTGAAACTCAAGGATGTCTAGGTTCATGGGACATACAAGTTTTAGGAATTAGACTCACCTAAAAGTATAGGACGGAACAGGGGTTAGAGCCTGGGCTCTGCTCCGGTTTGAATCCCTCCCTTCTCACTTACTACCTCTGGGGACTCCAGCAAGTTACTCACCTTCTAAGCCTGAGTTTTCTTATCTGTGATATGGGAATGGTGTTAGTCCCTGAGTGATGGGTGAAGAATAAATGAGATAATGCCTGGAAAGGGCTAGCACAGTGCCTGGCACTGAACAGTCTCAACAGAGAGGCAGCCACCCTTATTATTGTTATTACTATTATTGTTGTTGTTGCCGCCTCATGGGGCCACACAGGTGCTCTGTAGCTGCCCTGGGAAGTCCTCGGCTCCCTTCCCTCCTGCCTCTCTTCCTTGAGGCTGGTCTCTCTGGGGAGTCCCCCACCCTCCCCTCCTCCCTGCGTGTGTTCTCTAGGTGAGACATGTTAATTCGCTTAGACCCGTCAGGCTCCGTCTCTGCTGGAAACAATCGTGCCTCCACCCAGGGCAGCTTAGTTTATGTCTGTAAATGCGGCTTGGGTAGCAAATCCTTTGGTAGACTTTATAATGGGGCACAGATCATTACAGATGGGACTCAGGTTTTACAAAATATTTTAGGAGATAGATAAATTAGATCATGAAAAGCGCATAAGGGACATCAATTATGCAGGAGCCAGAAGAATGATTATAAAGTGATCTGGCCTCACTTTTGGCCCATGAAACATTTAACTGTGGCCATTAAAGTAGAAAACATCCCTTGCTTCCTACTTCAGAGAAGTGGGGTGGTTGGGGACAAAGCTTTGCCCAAGGGAAGATGTAAAACGGGTGATGACCTCCCTTACTTGTGGGCGTTTGAGAAGTGAAAGGCCACCTGGGAGGCATAGAAAACTGAGACTGGGAGGTATAGAAAACTGGGCTTATTTGGGTGGAGAAGGGTCCTGGGGCCTCTGGGAGCACTGGGGACCAGCTGAGGGCTCAGCTGAGATGCTCTCCTGGCTCTCTTAACCCAGAGCACAAAGGTGCACACTAGGATGTTGTGGGGGAGTGGTTAGACACCGTGACTCCTGGGTCCTCAAAAATCCCCCAAAGATGTCATGCTTGTCCTACCTCCTGCCCAGCAGCAGCACAGACCTTGTCCTCAGTGGGCTGGCATCTGCCACATTCACCTGGCCTGGATGCTACTGGTGAACACCGGTATGCAAGGAGAAGCGCAGGTGATCATGACCCTACAAGCTGTCCACATGGCCTTCCTCCACGAAGCTTCAGCAACCATGGCTGGTCCCAGACCTGGCCGTTATTTCTGTTTCTGAAAGAACACAGATCTCATTCTGAGCCGCACACTCAGGCTTCCACAAGTGTCTCTCAGCCCTGCTGGAGGATGTGCTGTGCTTCTGGAAGGCAGGCACCTTCTTCTCCTTCTCTCACCCCTGTGGGCATTGGACTGGTGCTCCAGCTGAGCCTGTTGGCAGGGGGCTGAGGGTTAGTTACCAGCGAAAGATATCATGGCAAATGTTCCCAGGCCTTCTTTCCCTGTGGCAGATCATTCTTAGCCTATCAGTGTCTCTTGGAATCAGAGTGCGTTTCTGCCTGGAGTCAGTCTCTTTGTTTTAGGACCACTTGTCCCATGGAGCCACTAGCAGCCATTAGGGAAAAGGCAAATGGCGGTGACTGCAGTCTGTGCGGTTCTCGGCAGCGTGCCCTCAGTGGGAGGGCCGAGGTTTGTGGGGTGAGTATGCTCTGTGAGCTGGTGATACAACTTCCTCGTTAACGTCACAGGCTCGGCATTCTGACAGATGTAAGATCATATCCCTGTTCCGCCACTTACAAGTTGTGTGACCTTGGATAAGTTGCTTCACTTTTCTAGATCTCAATCTTCTCACCTGCAGAGTGAGGATAACAATGATGCCTATCACATTATGCATATAAATGAATTCTCTGATGGGAGCTCTTTAAGGACTGGTGTGTTCACCACAGGGTGGGGAGAAAAGCGTGGGACCTCTAGCCCTGCTGGGCTTTCTAGAGGTTGGCGTTTGGGAGCAAGCACTTGGCCTTCCTGGCCTCAGTTTATGCATCCATGAAATAAGCTTAGTATGTGGTCAGATTAGCCTTAAATATCAGCAAGTCAGCTTTTCAAATGCTGAAGCCATTTCTCCCTGGGGTATACCCTACCCATCTACTTTAAACTTGCATTATTGAATCATTACTACTATTATTAATGACAATTGCTAACATTTATCTAAAACTTCTGAGTGCAAAGCACCAGGCTAAATGCTCTGCAGGCATTTTCTCATTTAACCTCACCAATCAGTAGATGATGGAGCTGAGGCCTGCGGCTATTAAGCGACATGGCCAAGGTCAGAGAACTAGTGAGTGATGGAGGCAGACTTTGAACCCCGGCAGTCTAACTCCAGAGTAGAGAAATAACAGGCAGGCCTGCACTGGAGGAGTTTTCCTAAGTTCTGCCTGTGAGCCCACTCTTCTGGAATGGGGCAGACTGTGGCCGTGGGGGTGGGAAGGAATTTCTACTGTGTTTTCCAAACCTAGAAGAAGGAGCCCCATGAAGTTGATTTCATTTTCTCTTGGATTCCAACACCAGTCAAGCTGCTGTAACTTTCCTTGAACTAAAGACCGATCTGGAGAGAGAAATTCTTCCCCAAACCACTTCAGGATGTTTGCATGCTGAAAGGACAAGGTGGCCCGGCACGCAAATGAGGGAAAGGGCCCTGGGCTGGCTCAGCCATTCTGTGAGCTGACAGCTGAAAAAGAACTTGGACTTTGCTCCTTAGGCATTGTGCACACAGTGGAAGGGAAGTTTAAAAGATATTGCCTGGAGCTCAGACTAGGCAAGAGAGTCCATCAGGATGAAGAAAGCAAGACGACCTGTGACACTGCGTGCCCACGGGGTTGGGCTGGGTTGTTTGTAGATTTATATATAGATAAGGCTAATTTATTGCCCACACCAGGGTGCCTTTGGGAGTGAAAGGTGTTATTAACAATAGCACTGCTGCGATGGTAGGCATTAAACTGGTTCTGTCCTTGGGTGCGATGGCAGATAATTCCTATTTATTTGTTAAAGCAGCCCTCTGGCCTCTGAGGAGCAGGACCTCATTTGTCTGGTTTGCGTTTTGTGTCCACCTTTAGAAGACAGTTTCCTTAACCACATTGACCTCTGCTGCTAAAAGGCAGAGGAGGAATCTTGGAAGAGGAAAGCCACTGAACTCCTTGGAAGGCTGGAGGGCTGCAAAGCCATGAGCGTGTGGGAGTACTTGGGTTCTTCCATCTAAGGGTGATGAGAATCAAGGCTGCCCCAGGGAGAGAAGCCCACGCCGTTCTGGCCTACATACGGATCTATATCATCCTTGGAAGCATAGGACATCCTGAGCTGATCCGACCTGATTCTTATCTAAAGTTATAGGACCACCCAATAACCAGACCCCACCTGCACTGACACCATTCTAGCAACTTTTTTACATAATCTTTCCTTTGTCTTGTAAAGAGATAACTCACATACCCATGCCTTATAAATTTAGCCCTACCCTCAAACCATGTTTGCAGCCCTTCACTGCCCACGGGTCCTGTCCCCGTGCTATTCTCTGAATAAAGGAGCACTACTACCAGACCCTGACAGTCCAAGAAATCTTTCTTTAGGCTCCTCGGCGTGCCGAGCCCACATCAAAGGGAGTTTCTAGAGGTTTGGGAATTAATTCTCAAACTCTGAACTTCGTAGTCTTTGTTTGTGGGGGTGGCGGTGGTGGCACTGCTGGGCACTGATGGTATAAAGCAATAACTGGAATTCTCACGGGAGAGGGTTCTCTGGCAGCCCTGAGACCTTCCCCAGCTCCTTCCCCAGCTGGCTGCTTACAGGGCTCCTCCTGCCTCCCAAGGGCACTGTGAGGGCCCGACTGCATGCTCACTTTGGGCTCCTTGCATGGTCCCCATGACTGTGCCCAGGAGGAGAAGTCAGGCAGATCGCCATCGTTTCTGAGGGCAGCAGGCAGGGCCGCAGGGCTGTGGCTTAGGTACCAGTTTGCTATTGTGTAAGACAGCAACACTAACCAGCTCTACCTTGTTCTAGGTCTTGTGTTGTGCGGACCCACGTGTAAGTGTCACAGCGAGTCATGGTCACACAGAATATGGTTACTGCTTTCTCTCCTGGCTTGTATCTCCCAGCTTGGCCACTAGAGAGGGATTGAAGTTATCTTTTTGTCCCAAATTGAAAACTCTCGGGGAAATGTCTTCTTGGCCTGTCCCTGACTAATCACTGAGGGAAGCTGGGGGATCTACGAGGGGCCCAGCGTAGGTCAGAGCTCTAATTCTGGCAATTGGCAGTAGCTGGAGGTGACAGAAAGTCAGAACATGGCAGTGCCACTTCCTGCCACATGACTGCAGAAGGGGGAGAAGTGATTCCTTGCAGGAGGGAGAAGTGTTTCCGGAAGAGAAGGCTGTGGTGGCCAGTGTGTATTTTTACCAACAGCAGGAGAGTTATGGTTGTAAGTGTTTGCTGATTTGATGGAAGGGACAGTCTGATTTAAATGTGTATTTCTTGATTATCAGTGAGATTTGTCAGCCATTTGTATTTCTCCTTTTGTGAATCGCCTGTCTGTGGCCTTTGCCCATTTTTGTGGTGGTTGCTGAGTATTTCAGGGGAGCTCGGGGGGCTCGTGGATCTGAGTTTCCTATTTCCCATCACCTTTGGTGGGTAATTATGTCAACTGTGCTTACTCCTGCTTAGAAGAAACCCAGCTAGGAGACTAATGTAGAAATCCAAGAAAAATGGTCTCTCCTTAATCAAATTTCTTGTATTATGAATGATTAAATATCTCATGTGAGAATTGTAATTACTGATTAAGGCCAATATCAATAGCCTCAGATAATCAGTGCAACACTAATTAGAAGGTACTGAGTAACCCCCAATGAGTCGTCTATAGCAATTTGAGAATTGCCACAATTGTTGGCAAGCTGAGCTGGGAGGTGGGCGTGCTGGCTGCGGCAGGCACATGTGTGTCTGTGTCAAAGCCGAGCTCACGGGCAGGCTAAATGCAGAGCGGCAGGAATCACTCTGCTGATTTGGAGGGCTCCCCTCGGGTGAGCTGGCCAGTGCTTGGCGGGCTGTGCTGCACCTTCCACTCTCTAGTCATGCCGTGTCTGGGTTAACGAGGTCTCGCTTTGAATGGCAGGAGGTTTGTTCCCAGCCTGAGAGGCAAAACATCCCATCACTGCCTCATCTACCAGCCTGTGTCCATGCCCCTCCAGCCCCTCCTACCTCTTCCAGCATGCACACAGACACACAGACACACTCACTCACACACACACACACACACACAAACACACTACTGCTTAACCATTACTGGCTTTGTTTGGAATGTTAGTTTTTGAGAGTTTTTTTCTGTCTCTAAAGGGGGCGGCTGAACATGCTGCAGTGAGAGTTACTGGCTGCAAAGTGTCTGGATCACATCAGCACCCCAGCTCGGGCCACCCAACAGTGTGTGTAGCTCATGCGAGGAGAGAGGGGCTTCGGTCCTGGGGCCCAATGTCTTGGCGGGAGCATTGCTGAGTTACTCCCTCCTGAGAGACTGCCTCAGCCATGGGACTCTGTTTCCCTCCTCCCTGGGAAGTGGGCTAGAAATCAGCACCAGGGCCCAATGGAGATGGCTAGGAATGTGCAGCGGGAGCCACAGGAAGAGGGATGAGGGGTCTGTTCGTGCTGCCCCTGGGAGTCCACACATGGCCGCACCTTAGTAGGGGAACGGGCTGTGCGGTCAGAATCCCAGCCCCACTCCCTACCAGTTCTGGACCTTCGGGGAAGTGCTGGCCCCTCTCTGAGCCACAGCGCCCTCATCCGCAAATAGAGGATAATGATACTTACCCTGCAGCAGGTGGCTTGAGAGGCACCATAGGCTTGTTTGAAGCACCGCCTCTGGAGCCAGGGGCCGGCCTGACTCCCTTGTCCCTGCCTCTCCCCAGCTCTGCAGCTGTGACCAAGTTATTGAAACTCTGAGTCTGAGTTTCCTAACGTGTTAAATGAGGATAGCAACAGCACCTACCTCACTGGATTACTTGGAGGATTAAATGAGTTTTAAGCAGCTTAGGGCAGTAAATGCTACACAAGCACTTGTTAAATATAAATAAATAAAAGTTATGTAAATTGCCTGAGATGTGCCAAGGCGGCACTGACGAAACTAACTCAAACTAACTCAAAACGCCTACTGTGCAAAGTGCTGGGGCCACAAGACCTGAAGGAGCCAGACGGGGTCTCTCCCTTTCCAGTCTAGTGGGAGACAAGAGGAGACCAGCAAATGAACAGGAGAAGTGGGGAGGGTGGTTTGTGCCATGAGGAAACCTAATGCAGGGTGAAGTGGTGGGGGGGAAGGTTCTTTTGGGTGGAGGGAGCCACATTTGATGCACACCTTAATGGAGGGAGAGGGAGAGTCATGGGAAGAGGCAGAGGAAAAAGCGGGCACAGAGACCCTTAGCTGGTGCTGCGGCTGCCCAAGGTCCCTGCATCCCTCCCGTGCTCTGCACACCTCTCCTGGGCTTTCCCTCCCAGCGACCAGTGCCTGTGGCTCTTTGTTAGCAAACTGACCTCAGGTTGCTGGAACTGCTTCCCCTCTCCGTGCACAGCAGGAGGTACCTGGGGGTTTTCAACCCCCATGGGGACAGCCCTACCAATGGTGCAGGGGTGTCCTGCCAGCCTGTTTGCCCCTGACGGGCAGCGACCTACACTGTTTCCAGGGCTCCCAGAGGTGTTGTGACCCAGCCACCCTCTGTGGGACTTTGTTAGCTAGTGCTCGCTTGCTCAACCTCTGTGACCTCCTGAGCGTTCTTGCTCACTTCCCTACTGGCTTTTTGGGGGGAACACTTTCCTATTAAACCACTTTCATATGAACGCCCTCTCAGCTTCTGCTCCCGGGGAACCTAAGACAGACCCTGAGTCAGGAACGAGTGGGACGTGTTGAAGGAGCAACAAGTAGCGCGGCAGAAAGTGGGCGGAGCTTGAGTGCAGGAGACGCTGCAGAGGCGGTCAGGGCTGGGTCAGTGCCGCCTGTTGGCTGAGACAGACGGAACTGCTTCCAGGAGCAAAGGGGAGTGATGGAGGCAGCGGAGTAACGTAACATAATTTATTTTATGAGGAAAGATCTCTCTGGCCACAGTGCAGAGAAGAGACTGTTGGGGTCAAGAGTGGAGGCAGGAGACCTGTCAGGAGGCTGAAGGAGTCACCTAGGAGAGACGAGGGGCTCGGACTAGGAGAGGGGCCATGGGGACGGTTCCGGGATTTGTTCCGAGGATTGGAGATGATTGGTAACTCTTGCTGCTCAGACACATGGGTTCAGTTTTATCGTCTGCCCAAAGTCATAGCAAGTCTAAGAGCTCAAAATGGGGACGGTGGGCTGGTGGGTCCTGTAGTGACCCTACTCCACAGGTCCTTCCCATGCCCCACCACAGACACAAGAAGCCACCTCTCCTTCCTCTGAACTCAGGAGCCCCTTGTTGGAACCTTTCTGCGAGGTCACTTTGTAGCGTGTCCCGGCTGCTCATGTCCTGGCTCATTCCTGCTGCAGGGCCTCGTTGGGGTCATGTGGGAAGAACACTGAGCAAGATGCTGAGGTCTTGGGCAGATGCTGCCCCTCCCTGGGCCTGGCTCTTTGCTTTGGAGTAAAGAGAGTCAGAGCGGGGAGCATCGAGGCCCTCTGAGGCCGAGTCAGGAGAGTTTTAAAGGGAGGTTTTCTTGAGAGCTTTGTCTGGGGTATGAGAAGCCAAGGGCTTTCTCTCCCCCGGAGGCACCTGCTGAGACCCAGCCTCTGTAAGATGGACGGAGTGGACCGGTGTGCAGCCCAGCCTCCTACAGGCTTGGGGTTCCCGTGGGCCCTCTTGAGGACCCTCCTCTGAGGGCAAGGGCCAGGAAGAGACCACTTTGGCTGCAACTAGATTGAGTTGGAATCATTTTGCTTCCTCAAGTAAAGACAACCTTTCCTCAGAAAGCAAGACAGTCATTCTAAGTTATGTTTCTTCCAGAAATTAAATATCTGGAATGTTAAACTGCTTGGCTGTGACTCTCATGCCTCCAGGGGACAGTTCTTAGGAGAAAGAAACTCCTTTATGCATGAGATACAAAGGCCTGTGGAAGGTCTCAGTGGGAGTGGGCTTTCTTTGAGAAACCTTTCCCCGGGCTGCATATCTTCTCAGGATGTGGATACTAAGCAGCACGCTGCAGGTGGCTGGGACCAAGCAGGGCCTGGGGCTCGATCCCAGGCACATCTGGTGGGCAGACGTGAAGAGTCTAAGTTCCTGGGTGCTGGGCAGGGCAGCCCCTCAGCCACCCCAAGGACCCCTGGGAGGCTAGGAAACCCCATCTCTGGAGCCCTAGACCCACTGACCGGCTGAGACCCCATTGTCCCCAGAAGTAGCCAGTGGTGTCTGGGGGTGGATCTGATCTGTCTATGGGAAGTTCTAACATTAAATATCCAAAACTTCAACTAGAAATTCCACTTCTTGGTGTCTAGTCTAGAAACATTGTCCTAATGTGCACAAAGAGCCTTTTATGCGACTGTTCATTGCAGTTTGTTTTAAACAGTGACAAAAGGGAAACAAGCTTAAATGTCCTGCATATTAAATAAACTCTGGAATAGCCATTTTGGGACCTTCTATTAAAGGTTAAAAATCCTTAAGCTCAGTATGTATACGGTGTTGTGGAAAGACCCCCAAGCTTTACTACTAAGTGAAAAAAGTAAGTTACAGAATAATTTGTATAACATAGAATTTAT
This sequence comes from Equus quagga, assembly GCF_021613505.1. Lineage (NCBI taxonomy): Eukaryota > Metazoa > Chordata > Mammalia > Perissodactyla > Equidae > Equus > Equus quagga. The sequence goes on from NC_060273.1 coordinate 83,790,365, forward strand.
GTTAAAACCATCCTATAAACAATAACTCCATTTCTTTACATACATAAGAAGCCAGACAAAGCAAACTGGAAACAGTGATTGTCTCACGAGAGGACTGGGATTGGAGTGGCATCCTCAAGGGAAACTTTTTTTTTTGCTGAGGAAGATTTGCCCTGAGCTAATATCCACCACCAGTCTTCCTCTTTTTGTATGTGAGCCACCACCACCGCATGGCCACTGACAGAGAGTGGTGTAGATCCATGCCTGGGAACCAAACCCAGGCTGCAGAAGCAGAGTGTGCCGACCTTAACCACTAGGCCACCGGGGCTGGCCCAAGGGGAACTTTTGTTTCATACCTACGGTTTGAGTATTTTAAAAATGAGAATGTTTTTCAAAACTACTTGTATAATTAAGAAGGTTATAACAGGACATAAAGTAATTGATTCCTATTATAAGAAGTTTGTTAAAAACAGAGAGATGTTACCCTACATCCTACTATTAGCATTCGTGCATTTCCTTCCAGTCCGTTTTTTTCCTTATGCGTTTTTATGTAGTCTTAAGCATACAGTACAGATATAATTTTGTACCCTGCTTTTTCCTCTTAACATTTTGTCATAAACATTTTCTGTGCTATTTCAAACTATAAATACCTTTAATAGCTGCATAATTTTCCATTGTGTGTATTTAGCCATTTCCCATTTTTCCTTCCCATTTAAAAGTGATCTCTGTTTGCCTAGGAAATCTTCCACCAGTCTTGTGAGACAACTAAAATCATTAATATTCCCGTGGTAAGTGGAGTGGGATCAGCGCATGCGTGCGTGTGTGTGCGTGCGTGCGCGCGCGTGTGTGAGAGAGAATGAAATGAAAGCTGAGGCACTGCTGGAGCGGTGGACTAGCCATAGCTCTCCTGGCGTAATTCAGGAAGAAGAGGGTAACCACACATTCAAGCCAGAGGCTGGTAAGTCAGGTCGGTGGCACTTTTTGGATATACAAGTCTCTTCCATGAAATAATAGACAGCAGATGGCATGGGAGTGTTCCATGCTGGGCCCCTGCCGTCCAGGGTTGGAGACCTAGCTCGGCACTAACTCTGATCTCCTCTCTGGAAAACCTTTCTCGCCAGCCTGCAAACCATCTTGTGATCTGAATACAGAGAAGGAGGTCTCCGGAGATGTATTCTCTGGCTGATCAGGTCCAGGCGGAGCCTTGTGCTTCGGTTCCCAGAAAGGCACTTGTGGATGGTCAAGGAGCAGCTGTGCCCACTCCTCCTCTAGGCGTCAGTTTTCTACTCTGAGAAATGAAGCTGCCTGTAGCAGGAAAGAGTCAGAAAATCCCAAAGGGAACGTTAGGAGACATTAAAGACGGACTGTTTACAGTGATGCGGGCAGGACTAAGAAACCAGCAGGGGATGGCGATGCCCCAGGCTGGCAACATTGGGAAACCTTTGCTAGCCTTGGGCTGGAAGGGGGAAGAGGGAGGAGCTGTTAGGAACCCAGGGGGAGCTGAGTGGTAGGAGAGAGTTTGTGGAACAGAATCTGTGGCCTTAAGCTGTTTTGTAAACTGAGATGTGGCACACAGGGAGCTGGGGGAGTAAATACCACACCCTCTCTTTCCTCCCGTTTCCCAGTTTCCTGCTGGTTCTGCCCATTGGCAAACCCAACCAAAAGCCAGAGGCGATGAGGGAGCCTGGATAATGTAATCTGCCTGGGCCAGCTAGCCAGGGCACAGAGCAGGGTTCTACTCCTTTGTCAGGGACAAAACGATGGCCCAACACCATGGAAAGAAAGTCCCGTCAGCTATTGGATCTTAGTGCCATGAGGCCAATTCAGTTAAACTCCCACCAGGAAACTAATTAAAATGTTAGCCTCTCCTGGTGTCCTTTGTGTAAGGTAGTGGGGAAAAAAATAAACCATTAATGAACATAAAGCATAGGTGCTGCCGTCTGCTGTGTAGCTGGCCATGAGGCAGAAGCTGATAATCATAGGTTTGGTTTTCCACCAATCATTCCGTGTGCTGCTGATTCTCCGCCAGCACCTTGGCTGGTTGGCTTATCTTTTTTTTTTAACTGGTGGTGGTGTGACCTAAACCTTCGTTCATACAGGATCAAGATAATTGCTGAGTTTGTGAATAGCCTTTGTTCTTGTCCCGGTGTCTACATTTTACATGGGCCTCTTGATCACACGCTGGGGTGATCGGAGAAACAGGTGTCTGGCATACACAGTCATTTCATCCATCTGATCATTGAGAGCCTTTGGTGCCATCGTGCCCTCTGGCGAGGATGTCTGTGGGACATGGGAATCTTCACACAGACTCTGAACTCACTCTGAGTGACCCTTCCTCGTACCTGTCTTTGTCACCAATGTTTCCATCTTATTCTTTGTATGTTTCTGATGAGCCGTCTACCTGTTACTGACTGACTAAACAGTGTAGATTTATCAGGCTCTTTCTCCTTCCATATGACATGGACAACTGCATGTATTTCCTGAGTTTCTGCCCATTGGAAGGATTTCCCCTCACCGTTGTCTTTTAGGGTCACCCTTGAGCGGGATTGCGGTATCTTGTCCATTCCCTTCTGACTCGTTTAGCATACTGTGCAAGCCATCAGTAATCCAGGCCATGCTTTTCCCTCCTCTCTTTACAGTTATGGGGAGTTCCCTAGGAGGCACAGGTGCAGACTGAGGCGGCTGTGGGGAAGCAGTAGGAGTAAGTCCCGTGGGAGTCTGAGCCACCTGCTCTACAATCTACCCTTACCTTCTGACCTGTTCAGGCTTGACCTTACCTGTAGCATTTCCATTTATCGACAGAATTCTACGTACTTCTGACTTTATGATTCAACGAGCATACAGCACTCAGTTTATGATGGGTGCTTTGTGTCACATAGTCACTTGGCGCCCCATGGTCTGGCGTTCAGTCTTTTCTGTGGCTTAGGAGGAAGCTAGAAACTCCTTTACAAATGGAGCACTACTATTAACAGAATTTTTACTCTAAAATCTTGGAACTGTAGTTTTCCTGTTAGGACTTGCTAGCGGGTCTATAGAACGTCTCTGTCTACCAGAGATTTCTAGTACAATTGGATATGCTGGGTCACCAAATAACAGAGCAGCAGAGCAGCTTATAGCCTGGACCTTCTGTAGAAACTTCTCTTGATCCAAAACTGGGAGACTTAGCAGTTATCTAGCAAGAGGTCAGAGCAAGATGCCCACGTATGGTATGCGTTTCCTCCACAATCCAGAGAGGCCCAATCCAGTGCCATGCTTTTCTTTGTGGTGAATGGTGTAAGGAAAGCAACATTTTTGTCACTTTAGAGGGACTATACTCATATGTTCTAGACTACCGTGCCCTTAGAAACTTCGCTTGTGTGTCAGGTCCTTGGATTTTTGCAGGGGTTTATCGCCCATTTTCTGGCATGCATACGTCTTGCTGAAGTGCGTATGGTGCTTACTCAGTCCTTCTCAAGAGCCCAGTTAGCATAATTATATCAGTGTAATGGACCATCATGATTTTCTGTGGGATAGCAAGACAATTAAGACTATACTGTGGCAGAGAACAGACTGCATTGTGACAGGAGAGGAGAGTGGACATAACTTTGGCATAAGACAGTGAAGGTGCACTGCTCTCCCCGCCCTGTAAAAGCAAATGGCTTCTGATTATTTGTAATGACTAGGATTTGTTAGATTAATAACTACATACCAGATTTTTATGCAAGGGAAATCTGATTTCCTTGTATGAGGATAAGGATCTGCTTTAACCAGCAAGGAAATTTCAAGAGGATTTAGGGGTTCAAAGTTCTCATGTACTAAAGCGTCCTCCTTCCATGTATAGGGGTCTTATATCTTCTCCACCTGCACCCTTAACTTAGCACAGTGTTTCTTAACCTTCTACAGGGTTTCTCAACCTCAGCACTACTGAATTTTGGGCTAAATAATTGTTCTGTACGTGTGGGGCTCTCCTGTACGTTGTGGGATGTTCACAGTGTCTGTGGCCTCTATCCACTAGATACCAACTAGTACCCTCACAATTGTGGCAACTCAAAATATCTCCAGACATTGCCGAATGTTCCCTGGGAGGCAAATCGCTCCCAGTTGAGAACCACTGCTTTGGCACGAGACCTGGCAGAGGTGCAAATTCATTTGTACTAGTGCTTATACTTAGGCTTCATGCCTGATCCTCAGCCATTTCTGCCTGCAACTTTAGATGATGAGAGATTCCTTCAAAAACTGCCATGAAGTCTTCCTGATTTTCTACCTCTTCTTTTACTCAGGATTCAAGGTTTTCATTTTGTCCTTTGCTGTGTGTATTCTTCCTACAACTGACAGAAGCAGTTGACACCTCCCAGGGTCTTTGTAATCGAGACTGTCACTACAGCGAGAGAGTGTCAGAGCCACTTCAGCCCTTTGTCTTCTACCTACACTCCATCATATGCCGTCCCCAGTGATCTGAATAATTCTAATACCACTGCTTACCACAGATTATCACTGTCCCGTCTACCCTTAGAAAGAAGCTTATGCACACTCTCCTCAAACGGGAGTAACCCAATTCCCAAATCCCATTTTTAGGGCCTATTTCCTGGGGGCACTTCCAGTACCAAATATTATAAAAGTCAAGAAAAAATGGCACACTCAAAAAGAATAAGTAAAGAGAGGTTAATGAAAGAACTGTTTGTAAAGGTGGGAGCAGGATGAAGGGAACTGACAAAAGGATGGGTGAGGTACCCAGCCACGAGTAAGAGCAGTAAGCCATTACCTCCCTGGACTGGAAGAGGAGAGGGAAGGAGCTGTTGCTGGAAGCCAGGGTGAAAGCTGCAGACAGGGCAGAGGGGTCTCGGAAGTCGCTGTAGCCTTAGGTAGAAACGTAGCTACTGCGAAATTGCTGCCTGGAAGGAGAGGAGATGGGGGAATAAATACTCTAATCTCTTTCCCTTCCTACCTTCTCATCTCCAGGTGCCTCCTAGTGGCTGAACTGGAAGCTGTGGAAGCAAACCCATTCATGCAACCTAGATAGGTCAGTCTCCCTGGGGAAAGAGCGAGAGTGGAGAAGGGTGGAGGGGAACATGGAGGACCAACCAGGACAGTGGCTGAGCAGGGTTTTTTTTCATATGATCGTGTTTTGCAGTAATTTAATCTCTCAGCCCCCCGCCCCAAATTTTAAAAATTACTCATTTTCGAGTGGTATATAATGAAGACATAATTTTAATTAAAAAAATTGAGATTAGTATTGTTAAAGTTTATATCAAGTTAATTCCACAAACAGCATTTAATAACATTAAATATATATTACAACAAATTAAACTTTTTCCCGTTTAACAACTGATAACTAAATAATAATAAAAGTAATGGCTAACATTTATTTTGTGCTTCCTATATATTAGGTGCCATAGTAAGTGCTTTGCAGGCACTAGTTGATTTAATTTCGTTTTAATTAGTTGTGTAAGAAAAAGCATGCTTTGCCAACAAATAAACTGTGACATCTCTCATGTTTGTTGGGGATGAATATATATTAAAATGCAGATTGAAATTTAACTACGTGATTCAACATCAAACAGACAAAAGCTGCTTTCACGACCTGGAGTTTTAGATTCTTGCATTTTGCACTAAAAAACACAAATGGTTTATTTTGACAATGTTTGTGTTATGTTTTAAATGACAAAATAAGAGAGATGGCCTCCTGCTGCTGTTTTAAAGCACTTTGCCACAAATAACATATTGCTTGTATGGGCAGTCTTTATCCTCAACAAACGAAAATCTAAATTGGATATAATTATGACTGTATTTTCTTTTCAAACATTCACATTTTGAAGTACTAAAGATATCTGGATGTACTATATGTGATTTCTGATCAGATGGCTACAACTTACTTATCTGGCAGAAATCATCCTACGGTGATCGTGTAGAATTATTATCATTTTTCACAGTCATCATTAAGATGTTGTATCTTAACGTCAGTGTTTCTTATGCTTCCTGACTTTAATCAATGGCCCAATATGAGTATAAATTAAATAATGTACGGCTAAGAGCAGGACATTTAAGAAGAGTATAGTGATCCATCCCACCACAGCACTTGTTCAGCTAAGTTACAAATAGATCAAGAAACTGATTTGTTAATAGGTTCATCTAATCTCTGCTAACTGCCCTTCATGTTCTCTTAATGCATATTAAGAAGTTCTTTAACTTTTAAAGAATTATTTTATGTAATTATTTCTAAACAATGGAAATTGGAATCCTTGCATATGGACATGAACACTTGCCACCATCCATAACCCCCAGAAGGTTTGTAGATGACTATTGTGTCAGGCAGAGCAGGAGGTGCCTCTGGTCCCACTCTGGTTTTGCTGTGGATGATGCTGTGGGCTGCAATAGCTTTGCAGGAGGCAGGGTAGTGTAGGGGAGGAAGACATCTCCTCTACCCGCTCTGGGTTCTTCTGGCCGGAGAACGAATTAAATTCACATGAGACAGAATAACAGGAGAAAATTAAACAAAGCTTTATAACATGTATACATGGGAGAGGCTCAGGCAAGCTGAGCAACTCGCCAAAATATCCCTGAAGCCACCACCTTAAATATCATCTTTAGCTAAAGACAAAGGAGGATGTTGGGGGTGGGGGGAGTCAGTTACAGGAGGTTACCAGACAAGTACAGTAAACAGGAGTAAGATTATTATGCAGATTTAAGTCCTTGCCTTCCACATTGATCAAGAGTTTCTAAAGATAAGGTCATCCCTCCTTCCTGGTACAGAGAGGGAGACACTTTACAGATGGAGGTTTCCTTTACAATGTAAATGTTTCTTAACTAAGGATAAGTAAACTCTGCTTTTCAGAGTTGCTGTCCTGTCTGCAGTTTTTTTAAGTAACCATCCCCAAATAATCCTCATGCCAAAGAGACATATCTTGGGGCGGCCAATTCCTGTCCCCCACACTAGGGATGACCCGGCCCCACAGAGTGGAGAATTGGCACCCTGGAGGCTAAGCATCCAGAAGGTCAGAGCTGGAAGAGGCACTGGGGTCATATGGTCAACATCTGTTTTAATATTCTGCACTGAGGAGGGAACAATCCCAGAGATTTACTGGTGTCGGAGCTGGGATGAGAGCAAGCACTGTTTCTTCCCTCCTTATACACGATTCCAGAAAGTGTTTGCTGTTGAGCACATTTCCCAACCCCTCCTGGGGATCATGGATGCTCATTTCCTGTCGCAGCCACATCATGGCTTTCCAGGTCAGCTGTGCCAAGTGGCCTGCTGAGGCTGGGTGAACCACGAAGAGGGGCATTTATTCTGGAGTCCAGAAATGATTTCAAATCCTGATCTCTGATGTGTCCCCCGGGCCTGTCAAGTAGATTTGGGTACCTGTGGTTCTCTTGTGGACAAAGAACCTTCTTTGAAGCCAGGAACTGCTGGTAAGGCCAGCACGCAGAAGCTGAGATGTGCAGGCGGTGTCCTAGTTGGAGAAGCAATGTGGCTTTCCGCACAACAATCTTTGTGATCCACAGGACAGAGCCAGAGAGCCTTGAACACCTGATGTAAAATGCAGGAAACAATGGCTGTCATTCTTGAGCGTCAAGGTGCCCCAGCAGTGGAGCTAACTTCCTTGCATTGAAACACTTTTCAAAGCCTTTTAAATTGGAGCTTTATTCTCTTTCCCCTTTTTTCCATAACAGAAGGCTCTCTGTTCTCTGAGAGAAGATTCAGGGTAATCTTTTTGCTGGCTGATGGCTCTGTCTGCAACCCTGCATAGCAGATAAGGCCAGCAGTAGTCTTGGGGCAAGCACAAGAGCAAACTTGACGCAAAGATGAAACTCTCTCCATAGATGTGCTTGCAGCAATGGCAGGTCAGCTGTTTCAGTTCTGATGGTTTTCTTCTGCAAAGTGTAGGGAAAATTCCATTCCCTTTCATTTAGGGAGGTTTCTGGTCTCCCTCTTGCTGGCCCACCTCAGGCTAAGGCTGAATGCGAGCTCCGACTGGCTGCTGCTTAACTGGTTAGTTAGCGCCGTGGTTCTTATCCTTTGCAGGTTGACAGAACCCTTTGGGAATCATTGAAAGTGGCGGATCATCTTCTCCACAAAATGCCCACCACACAGGCACTGAGTTCTCTGAACACTTTGGTGGTGGGGGGTCGGTGTTCACAGACTATCCAGAAATCCGCACACATGAGGTTCAGGATGCGGAAGTTGACAACATCCGCGGTTCTGGATAGTGCAGAGTTGGACCCGTCACCAGATGGTAGGACCCCTACCAGCTGCCGGTGGAGAGATGGGTGCGGGCCCAGATCCAGGCCCCATGAAGAGGATTACCTTATGTCGGGAAGATTTAGCTGTTCAAAATCCTCTTCTTGGTGTTTCTTCCTAGGGTTCCCAACTTTTTTCTCCAGCTTCACTGACTCATATTCCTCCTCCTCTTCCATCAACACAAGTATTCTTCAAAGTTCTCGTCTTAGCCTTTGTCTCTTCTTTCTAAATCTCTTTCCTGAATAATCTTGACCATCCCTTGTCCTTTTTGCCAATGATTTCCCAGCTGAGTTTTCAGTCCTGCATTCTCTCTTGAGCTCCAGACTCGTTTCCAGTTGCCATGAAGATGACTCTTAAACCCAGCACCCCCCTAGAGCTCCCACCCCTCCTGCATCCCCCCTACTCTACTCCTCTGTCTGTGCGGCTTCTCCCAGCTGACTACCTACTAAAACTATGGGAGTCACTGTTGATGGCCTCTAGGGTGTCCCTGCGTGTGTGTGCAACTTCTCTCCATCCCAAATATCATGGCCTGGCTCTGGCCCCCTTATCACCCTTCTGGAAGGTTACAGAATTCTTCCATGCAGGCTCTTGGCTTGCTTGTTCCTTGAATCATATTCTAAACTGTAGCCATGCCGCCTCCAGGCTTAGAAGCCTGTTTGCTCCGTATTCCCTGTAGACCAATAGATCCCTAGCGTAGATGCACTCAAGGCTCTCCACCATCAGGCCCCACCTGTAGCAGATGCTATCCATGTCTGCTCACATTCCTTAGGTCTTACCACACCAGTACACCCAGGCCTACCTTCCCCTTGCTAGCATCTGCATCTCTATGCTTCAAGGCACACTGGCATAGATGTGCAAATATTGGGGTCTGCCAGCAGAGTCCACTCTGCCAGAGTACAGGACAGGCTGGAAGTGCCAGGGATTTAATGCCTCTCTCATCCCTGAGAGCAACCCTCAATAAGCAAATGACTGATGGGAGTTGCTATATAAATGCCCAGCTTCCTTGCCTCTTGGGTGGGATAACTCTGAGGTGTGTGTTCTGCACTGGCTCCCAGAGTTGCCAATGAGTTGAGCTCCAGGATCGCTCAGAGCTGGTGTTTCCCGGGACCACCTCCCAGATATACTACTTACACTCAAGTCTTTATTTCTGGGTCTGCTTCTGGGGGAAGCCAAATTAAGTCACCAATTTATGTTTTCCTCCTCTACCCTTTCACCAGAAGCTCTGCCTTTCCCTGACCATCTCCTGTTTCCATCTGCCTTTGTCCCTTTGCTCAAGCCAGGTCTTCCATCTAGGATGCGTCCCTATCTCTGCCTTCTGGAATCTTGCCATCTTTAGGTTCACCTGAAATGTGGCCTTTTCTGAGAAGCCTTCACAAGGACTCCCACCCAGCACTCCCACCACACTTTCTGCTGATGCCCTTCTCTGTGTTACACTGTTGTTGATTGGATTTGATGTCTGTTTTCTTTGTAGGAATGAGGCATTTTTTAATGTTTTTACCCCCTGCAGCACCTAACACAGAGCTTGGCACTCAGACCTTCAAGAAATGCTTATTGAACGAAACTCCCTCAGCTCCCCCAAATCATTGTGACCCTCTCCTTACACCCACTTTGCCAAGACACCTGTTCTGAGACTCAGTGGATAGTGCCCTGCTTTCTTTCTTTGGAGGCAAGATTAGTCTTCTCCTCTGGACCGGTCTCCAAACTAGAGGCCAAGGAGGGCTCTTAAAACTCATCAGGCAGCCAATGTACTAAGACAGTGAACCACGTTTAGGCATAGGGCCTAAGGGGATAGAAAAATACAAAGGAGTCTTAAATCCAAAATGCTTAGAGTTAACCCAGTAGTTCAGGAGTTGGCAAACTTTTTCTGTAAAGGATCAGACAGTAAACACTGCAGGCTTTGTGGGACACATACGGTCTCTGTCACATAATCTTCTTCCTCTTCTTTTAACAACCCTTTAAAAATTTAGAAAACGTTCTTAGTTCTCAGACAGTACTAAAACAGTCTTTGGGCCGAACTTGGCTCACAGGCCATGGTTTGTTGGCCCCTGCATTAGTTCAATGATTCATCCAACCAGTAATTATTGAGCATCTACTCTGTGCCTGGTACCTTCTGGCAAAGTTACACCTTCTGACAGGTCCCCTCCCAGGCTGGGTACCTACTTGGCAGCTGTGAAATATTCCCGAGAAGTTGAAATAAGTTGACCGCAGTGCCGACCGCAGCCCTGGGCTGGGACACCTGGGGTGGGTTGTCTTTCCCTGTACCACACTTGTTCCTTCTCTGCATGGCTGCTCTCTAACAACATGGCTCTCACAACTTGATTGCAATTTTAATTTCAGCTGGAGGTTAGCTGTCTCTTCCTTCCTAAGTGGCTGCCCCTCCTGATTGACTTTTCTGTGTAATGGCATAATCTCATCTCCGCTTTTGCTTTGGAAACTGACTCCAGATTAACCTCCTAACAGGCCCCCATCCTTGACCTCTTTTGCTACATGCCCTTCTCTTGTTATAATTGCCTCTCTCCTTCACTGCGCTTGTACTCTGGCTTCATCCAACTTGCCCCCTTCCTGCCTGTCTGGGGCCTTCCCAAGAACCGCTGGTGGCTTCTCTGTCTCTCATATGTACAGTCATTCTCTTCATTGCTGGTCCCCAGGGCTCTGCAGTGATACAGGCCCAACATCAGCCTGAGGTCACAGCCAGTCAGTGGCCAATGAAATGCCTGCTTGCTAGCTGCGACCCAGCACTGTTTTGGACTCAAAATTTGCTGAGTGTCAGACTCTGCCCCGCACTATCCACCATGGCGGATGCCTTCGTGATGAGTTAGACCCCTTGGCGTCCTTGTTCTCTTTACCTCACAGGACTTAGTCATGCACTAGTTAATTTGGTCTTTGCAACAGATGATAAAATAAAAAATAACATTTTCTATGGCAAACCTTTCTTGGAGGAACAGATACACAATAAATAAAAACCATATGCTTTGAATCCTGCCCCGCACCCCCCACCGGCGTTCTTCAGTGATAGTTACCCATTCTACAGAAATCCACTCATACAAAGAGGAGAAACAATTTGCACATTCCGAAGTTTCCCTTGGTTTGCAGAAGAATTCATTGCCAGCTTTTATAAAGTAGTGCGCTCCCTTAGTGCATTTTAAGTGGTTTTATTTGTAAGGTTTTGATTCAGGTAGAATATATATAGGGAAAGCATAAAGCGAGGCATATTCGTGCTCACCTGGAGAAAATTGTTACCCCACATATGTGAGGAAAAGATCATTTGCAAGTCTCATGTGGACGTTCCACCCCCAGATCCCACAGGGCAGTTGGTTCACGTTCCAGAAGGCAGATTTCTCCTGCTCTTTTATCTTAAGAAGCTCACCTGTGAGAATCTGTCTTTGGAATGCAGGAAAGCAGAGATCTGAGGATTCTGGTTGAATGTGGTTAAGATCCATTGAAGGAAGTCAGCAGATCATGGCGGTATTTGAACAGACCCCTCAGAGAGTTCCACCCACTGAAGAGGGCCTTGTATCAGCTTTCTCTTTTCTCAAAGGTTCCTAATCAGGTGTTCTCAGACCCCAAGGGGTCCCCCTGTGGGCTTCAGGGGTCCACCAGCCCTCTGAAAAGGCATGCAGTTTTATGTGCCTGTGCTTATGTGCATTCTTTTGGAGAGAGTGCCTAGGGCTTTCTTTGGATTTGCAAAGGATTTGGCGCCCCAAAAAGGCTCCCCTGTGGCATGATCTCAGGAAACGAGATGATCCACGTGGGTAGATCCTTTGGCTTATTCTCTGCTAGGTCCCAGCCCCTGGGACAGTGCCTGGTGCATAGTTGGTGCTCAGTGTATGTTTGTGGGTTGAAGGAGTCAATAGGTGAATGAATAAAACGGCTGCACCAGGACTTGAACCTGGGCTGCTCTGATCGCAGAGCACTCTCCTCTGTATCCTCCCAAAGGAAAGAGGTTGCTTTGGTTTTCCAGGAAGGCTGGGCTGGGAGCTGGGCATGGAAGAGGAAGGAAAAGTCTATATTCACTGAAGACATGAAGTGCGAATCAAAGACCCAAACCACTGAAAAAGAAATCTCAAAGCAATAAGCAAAGCAAAGACTGTAGGAGGAAAGACAAATTGGATTTTCTGAGGCTTTCTCTTTGAGAAGTTACCTCTGAGCCTGGGGAGGGTTTGGGCAGCCCTGGATGCTGGCGGGCAGGGATTGTAGTGCAAAGAGCTTCTGAGGTGAGGGTAGCGAGAAGAAGCTGCCTCGGGCTGGCTCAGGCTCTGGCTCAGTGAGCAGAGCATACGCCAGGCTGCTGCCCCATTCTTCTGTTCCAGAAGTGCTGCCAGGGGCTGTCCTGGGTGCTGCAGGAGGCCATCCACTAAGGTGGAATGTGAGGCTTGGTCTTGGGGCCTGACTGGCTCTTGGCATACCTTGGAGCACCTGCCTCCCCTCTGTATTTCAGCCCTCTCTCTTTCTGTAGTAGAGTTAGCAGGATCTGTTTTCATTCTTCTGAGGGCTAGTTGGGGGAGGGGTGAGGAGTTGGGACTGGGTTTTATAGACTATAAAATGCAGAAGGCAGAAGGCACTTGAGGAAACAGGGACCCAGATGAACATGTGCGACAGGGTCCTCCTGTCTGGGGTCCAGGTCTGTGTGGTCATACCCTGTGGTGGGTTGGTCAAGCAGATGCTCCTGGTGAGCAGGGGCTGACTAGGACACGCATGGGGGTTCAGGTTGGCAGGAGCCTGGGAATGCATGGAGCAGGCTCCAGGGGATTGTGGTACTGTCACGAGAGACTCGTTGTTACTCCAGTGAACATGTGAGGGAGTCGTTGTCAAGAAAGCCGAGGAAGGAGGAACTAGGACCCCATCTGTCCCCTAAGCTGATGATCTGGTCCCGTTTAGAGAATAAGAGTCAGTTACTAGAGCCACTTAATTAATTCCAAGATGCTGAGCTGAGCAAGACTGGCTTGGCACACTCATGATGGCAGAGCAGTGCTGGCTCTTTCTGAGGGCCAACATGGCGAGAGGCCCATCCCAGGGTTATGGACGTGTTCAGTTAATAGAGGAATTTGTGTCCAAAGTAGCTGAGGATTTCCTGGTTCAGAATCCTGGACAGGAGATGAATGATTCTCAGCATTTCTAGGACTCCTGGGGTTCCATTTAGAGTGAATGACACTGCAAATAGTGCACCCTGAGGCCGTTTCCAAGGGAGAGGGCAGAACTGTCAGGAATGGGATGAGGCCCTGTTGTATTGGAGGGTAGTGCGGTGCTGCTCAGAGCAGTAGCAAATGGACATTGTGGTTGCCTTGGCAGCATCTATCCCACAATCCCCCAGGTCTAGCAGCCTCATGGTTTGAGGGGCCCTGATTGGTCCAAGTCAGTCAGGGAAATCCCACTCCTCCCTCCCCTCCTTTGCTGGAGAGATAGATGCAGAAATGGTCCAAGCAGAGCAAAACTTAGTGCTTTAATTTAGTGGTCTGAGAATGGCACTCTTTTTCTCTCTGGATATGAAAAGTGAAGCATAGAGTCCTGGTTGCTATTGGCAGCCATTTTGTGACCATGAGGGAAGCTGATCTAAAGACCAAAGTAACACATGGAGGGCAGCAGAACACAGAGGATTACAAAGGAATAGAGCTGGACTTTCTGGAGACACGAGCCAATAGATCTTTATTGTTTATGTCAACTTGAGTTGGCTTTTCTGATTCTTACATTGAGTGCTTTCTAACTAACATGCAGGACATGTTGGTTTCCCAGGATCCTCTCAATCCTAGAGGTTAATGATTTGGCTTTATAGTTTTATGTCCTGGGGCTACGGCCAAAAGCAAATGGAAGTAGAAATTTGGGGCTAAAGTTCTACTTGGATCCCCAGGCTTCGTGTCAGATGTTGGAAGGCTAGAAGCTCGCCTGTGTCCAACACTGCTTTGATCTGGTCATCACAGAGCCCTTAAGAAGTACGGAGGGGCCCTCTATGCATCGTTGGGGTGCTTAGGTCTGGAGGCTGGTCTAGCTTGTGGTTGGTTTGTTAGTGGTTGGAAATGGTCTAGATCTAGAAGAATCCAACCTGAAAATTTAGGTTTGATCTTCAAATGATCTGTGAATTGGAAACTACGAGTGAATTGAGAAAATAATCTCTTCTAAACAGTGTTCTTACCTCCTGGAGTCAATTATCCATAAGTCTTAGAGCTCACTCTGGTACTTAAAATTGCACAGTTCCTAAGCCCGTATGTTAGGGGAAGCCAAGCAAACAGGCTTCCGTTTTACAAATCCTTAGACGTTTCCACAAATGCTCCCTTAACTGTCTCTGACAGTAAGAAAATTAATAGATGCAGCTGACAATGTGTAAAACGATTGTGTGTGTCGAGGTCTCAGAGGATAACATAATGTCTTCACTAGAAACGATTGGCGTGATGTGGACTAGCAGCGCTGGAGATGGATGGCTAGAAAGCCTGCCGTGGGTTAAATGCCATCATTACAGGCTCTTTCAATCAGGAAATAGCTGTCAAGCACCTGCAGTCTGCCCAGCACTGAGGCGGGTACCCAGAATCCAGGCAGGCTGGATGGTGTTGGAGGAGAAGAGCCTCCCTTGACCTTGAGTTGCTACCCCATCAAGCTGGGAAGAGAAGGCACCCATACCTAACAGCCGGGGCCCACTTGGCGGCTGTTTATGTTCTCAGAGTCTGGAAGAAGGAAACGACCGTCGGGATCTGGGTTTTCTCAGGGGAAATGGGGCTTGAATTAGACTTCAAAGGAATTGAGCAAATTATTATTTGGACTGGAATTATGTATTATCGAATGAACCTTGAAGCAGCCACTCATTGGCTATGGCTTGGAGATTTTATTTACCGTGAATGCTGGAATAAAATTTATTATAACAAGAATTGGCCTGCCCTGTATTTGTCCTATATTTAAAACATGTAATTTTTCACAGTAACAGCAGAGAACATGAAATTTAAATGTAGGCTTTTTTTTATGGAGTCTTGGAAATGACTTTTCTTCCTGGATGGAATTGGACTATTGACTGTGTTAGGTTTGGAAGTGATTGAGCAAATAGTATTTTCTATTTGATCTTATTATATTTTAATCACATTGCAAGAAATGTCAGAATAGTCCAAAATGAGAAACTTCAGAAGCTCATATTTCATTATGAAGTCAGTTTGTACAGAGCTTTGGAAGGGACCTCACTCACATTGATTTGCCGTGGTGATCAATCATGGCTCAGCTCTAATGTGCAAAGAGCTTCCGCCACGCTGAGCCTGAAGGTCGCTTCTCCACCTCCCTCTGCCTGGAGCTGGCCACGCTGTTCACTGTTTTGCGGTGCAACTTGAATCTGGAGGTCAGCGGATGAAATACCACTCACTGTGGCTCTGGTTTGCTAACCCATAGTACCTGTGGGTGGAATCATATTTTGAGATATTCATTTTTCTTGCCTTCCCCCCACCCCCTACCTTCTTCCCATTCAAGTAGGTAGCAGGCTTAGGGCTTCGTCGCCTCAGTGGAACTGCATGGCCAGGCTGCAAGCAGAAGTCACCTGCATGTTTGTTGGCTTTTATTTTCTAAAAGCCCAAGCCTGTGATGTAGGATGGGATTTTAGGAAAAAGGCAGAGTGCATGGGGGAAGCAAGAGGCGGAGAGCTTCTGCCCAACCCCTTTAAATAGAGATTGCCTTTCTGGGCACCTGAGGGCAGGTGACAAGCCCTAGGCATCATGCTTCTACAGAGATGTGGGTGCAGCCTCAGGATCCTGTGTCCCAGTGTGGTGGCGTGGATGCAGCAGAGGGCTGCAACTGTGCCAGGCAGAGGTGGCGATGAGGAAGTGAGCTGCCAGTCAGGGATTCTTGGAACGTGGAGGATCTGCCCCTCTCTAGGAAGCACGAAGTTCTGGTAGGACTGGGAGGATAGGAGCCCCAGATTGACCCTGTGGACTCTTGATGTCCACTAATTCTGTGGCTTCCATTCACCACTGAAAGGAGACCATTCTGGTGTCCTTGTTCCAACCTCCCCGGGGGCCTGGCGTCTCTTCAGGATGTTACCTTGGTAGGGCTGCAACTCTCAGGGCAGCCTGCCTCTGCCAGCCCCTTGCAGAGGAACAGCCCCTCTCTCTCACTGCCCTCACAGGCTTGCTGCGAGGTCCCGGGATACTGGCGTGAGGACGAAGTGTGAGTTGGAGAGAAAGTCCTCAGCCTGTCTGGTTCTTCCACAGCAGCCAAACACAAAATACATCTTGGCATTTAATGTTATTTTTTCTGCCATGCTTATTAAGTAGAGAAGCATAATGGGAAATACAAAAATCACCCCTCATCTCATCTATAGAAGAATGCAGAATGATCTAGTGTTGAAACTGTGGACGACCTTGAGCTAGAAGGTCATGTGGCATTCAACAATGTTAAGCATCACTGTGTTGCCCTCAAAAATTTATAATATCCTGTGGCATCCTCTGAGTTTGCTGCAGCACCCTGGGGTGCTTTGGTGCACAGTTTGAGGATCATAATAATACGCTCTAGTGTATGTAAGTTTTGTACATTGTTTAAGACTTTTGAATAATTGCATGAAATATCTGTGAAATATCTTTATGTACCACATATTACTGGACCTTATTGTTGAACTTTAAGGCAATTAACTAGTTTTCCCTATTATAAACATTGTTACAATAAATACCTTTGTGGATTAATCTTTGAGCACACTTCCGATTTTTTTGTTAGGATAAATTCCTGGAGTGGAGTGGCTAGGTCAAGGATACTCACATTTAGGGCTATTTATATGAATCACCACATTTCTCTGAAAAGATTGTGCTAACTTATACTCGTACTATGTATGTAAGGGCCCATTGTCCCTTCCATCACGGACACTAAGTATTGTCATTCTTTTTAATCTTTGCCATTCTGATGGCATCTGCCTGCTTAATTTGCATTTCTTTGGTTATTAGCAAGCTTGAACTTTTTCACACGTTGCAGACTTTTCTGAATTTCCTGTTTATGTCTTTTGCTCATTTTCCTATTGAAGTTTGTGGTGGTTGTAAAATATGCCTGCACAGTCTTTGTTCTTGTTTCTTCAAAAGGTGGAGTCTAAGTCCCATCCTCTTGAACGTGGGCTGGACTTAGTGATTCTCTTCTGAAGAACAGCATGTGGCAGAAGTGATGATGGGTGACTTCCAAGGCTGACCGGAAAAGACATCGCAGTTTTCACTCTCTGACATGGTCTGCTCCAGGGGAAGTCAGCCACCATGTTGTGAGGACACTTAGGCAGCCCTCTGAAGAAGACGTGAAAGCCATAGGGAGAGGAACTGAGGTCTCCCATCAACAGGCAGCATCAACTTGTCATCCTTGTGAGTGAGCCACCTGGGAGGCAGATCCTCCGGCCCCAGCCAAGCCTTAGATGATGCAGCCCTGGCTGACACTTAACTGCAACCTCGTCGGGGAGGAGTTTAGCTAAGGCCCCAAAGGGGGAGAAAAAAATCTTAGCTCCAAGTTCCTCACATTCTAAAGCAAGGGGTTAGGGCCTGTGCTTTCAAATATGGTAGCCACCAGCCACATGTGGCTCTTGGGCACTGAATATGGCTCGTCCAAACCGAGGGGCACTGTAGTATAAATACGCTCTGGATTCTGGAGACTTAGTGTGAAAAAATGGATATAAAATTTCCCATTAGTAAATTTTTATATTGACTACACATTGAAATGATAGTATCTTTGCTATACTGGGTTAAATAAAATAAGTCTAACAATAGCATCCAGTAATATGTGGTATATACAAATATAGTATACATTTCTTACTTTTTACTAGATTGTTGATGATAAGACTACTTTAACACAAATAAAAATTGATGAACTCAGTGATACATTGATTCTCAGCCTGCCTGGGTTGAATTCTTTGACTCTTAGCTGCCCTTTCTGTAAAATGGGGGTAATGATAATACAGCATTGGCAGTGGGTAATGAGGATGAACTCAGATAATCCGTGTACAGTGTTCAGTGCAGCACCAGGTACACAGTCAGCATGTCATAAATAATTGCTATTGTTTTGACTAATAATCAAAGGTAGAAATAAAACTGAATCTTACCTATACTGACTTTCCAAACTCGGAGTAACCAAACTGCGTGTTAAGAGGACATCCAGACAATCCACCTGACGTGCTGTTTCACCAGCTCCAACAGAACTCCACGCGGCCCTCGTTCCCCAGTGGTGAGATTTGACTGCCTTTCAGATGTGTCAAGCCCTTGGATTTGAAATCCCTCGTATGCTGTACAAATTAGTTAGCTTTATTTTATACTGTACACATGTGGAGTTACCACATCTTGACTTCAACATTTAAATTTATGTGAAAATCATGCAAATGATGCTTCCCTGAGTCAACCAGAGCCTTGGGTTGCCTCTGTCTGAGGTCTGCACTGCCTCCCAGGCTCTGTTTACCAGTTCCTTCAACTCAGGGAAGGCTCCAGGCAGCCCCCAGTATCCTCCCCAGCATTCTGAGTGCTCCCCAAGGGCGGGGCCTCTGGGCTCAGTTAGTTCAACAAATGAGCATGGCCCGATGCTGGCCACACCTCTTCCTGTTTTCTCAGGGTTTAGCTAAGGCCCCAGTGGTGAAGAACACAACCTTAGCTACCGAGTACCTCATATTCTAGAGCTAGTGGTTAGGGCTGTGCTGCCCAAAGCTGTGGCCAGTCCAAACTGAGAGGCCCTGTAAGTGTAAGCACGCACTAGATTCTGAAGACTTAGTATGAAAAAAATGAATGTAAAGTATCCCGCTAGTAAATTTTTACATTGATTACACCTTGAAATGATAATATCTTAGCCATGTTGGGTTCAATAAAATAAATTATTAAAATTAATTTCACCTGTTTCTTTTTACTTTTCTAATGTGGCTACTAGAAAATTTAAAATCACACACGAGGTTCACATTATGTTTCTCTTGGACAGTGCTGGGTTAGACGTTTGTGTAGGACTGGCCAAAGAGGGGGTTGCATGGGGAGGGGCTGGAGATTCTTGAGTTTGTTGGGGCGAGTTGCCTATGATTCCTGTGAATCTGAAGAGCCAGACAGGACCCCCATCAAGAGAAAAGAGGCAGGCAGGGGCAGCTTGAGAGGACCCCCACCTAAGAGCATCGTCTGGGAGGAGCGAGCTGAGTCCTCAGCACACAGGAAAACCCCCAGACACTCCTTGCTGGGTTGGGGTTGGAAGTGGATGGCAGGAGGAGGCATTGTCCGTACTGGAGGACTGCAGGCGACAGACCCCGTCTCCCCGCTGTGATGAGAAGGTGTTTCCTCCACCCCATCAATGCCTCTGGGAGAAAGACAGCATTTGGGACCTGCTTCATCCAGACAGCACCATGGCAAGTCACAGCTCTACCTTTCTGCCTCTAACCTGCACATCCTGGAGAGCTGGATGTGATCAGTGGCTGTGGGAGGAGGAGGAGAGCGAGGTGGGCTGTGGAGAAGCCCCTGACAAGCCCTCTCCGTGGTGGGCCAGAGCAAGGTGAAGGGGAACTCTTAAATTGGATGAGTTGAGAGTTTCATTATCACACTGGGTTTTTTGTAAACCTGCCAAAAAAGCCTTTTCACTTGTTACCCTGTGATGTCTTCTTATCCCAGTTGCCGGAGTGAACCTGTTAATATGTGGGTTGAATCAGGTCCCTGCTCTGCTCAGAGGCCCCCAGTGGCTTCTCTCTCACTCTGAGTAGAAGCCACAGTCCTACAACAGTGTCTGGAGCTCTGCGTAAGCTGGCGCCTCCTCACTCTTCTCTGCCACACCCTCTCTTGCCGGTCCCCCTTCCACCAGCTCCTGCCACACGGCTCCCTGCTGCTCTAGGACACACCTGGCCCGAGACCTTGCATCTGCTCCTCCCTCTGCCCAAACCGCTCTTACCCCAGGTGTGTCTGCGCACTCACTTCCTTTCCTCCTTCAAGTCTGCTGTCTCGACTTGACTAAAATGGTACCCCACTCCTCCTAGCCACCTACCCCTAACTAGCATGCTATGTATTTTGTTGTTCACTGCCTTTCTATCCCCCTAGAAGGTGAGCATTATGAGGGCAGCTTGGTTGTTTTGTTTTGTTCTGTGGTGCTTTGTTCCTTGAGGCATTGAAGCATAGCGGGTGTTCAATTATATGGGGGGCGTGGATCAATGGGAGTGACCCAACAGCTATGAGATTTGCCAGAGGTTTCCCCCAGGGCAGGGAAGATGGACTGAACACAGAGATGGTTAAAGGAAACACTCGTGGAAAGAATAAGTTTCTTTATGCTTGAACCCTGCCAGAGGCTCCTCCTGGGGTCCAAAGCATTGTGGAAGCTGCGTCTCAGCCTGCAGGTGCTCATAACCCAGCCAACAGGCACAGCAGGGAAGACCGTGACCAGCGGGAAGGGCACTTCAGGCAGTGATGTGAGGGCTGGATTTTGAAGGAGCAAAGGGAGGCCCATCAGGCAGAGAAAAGGGAGCGCCCATCTAGACCCTGATGTGTGCTCAGCTTGGAGGTGCTGAGATGTGGGGTGGAGCCTAGCCAGTGGGAGAGGCAGGTGGGTGGGGTGAGAGGAGGGCATGAGGCTCTGATGGAAGATGGCTAGTGTTTTGCTGCTTTGGGTTCAGTTCCATTTCTGCACCCCAAGAGCTGGTGGGGCAGATAACGAGGGTATATAGAGTTTAGCAGGAGGAGGGGCAGGTTCATTGCTGCTGCTATTGTCCCAGGACCAGCTCTTGGTCATTAGAATGTTTAGAGGGAACAAAAATGATATTTATAGCCATCTGGGACAGAGTGACGGTTCTCATTGGTGACAACATTCCATCTCTAGGAATAAAGACCTGTAATCCCAGTGTAGCCCTGAATGGGAGTCCCCCTCGTGGGAAGTGGGGGATGCTTTCCTTCCCTTGGTGGGTGTGTTGTGAGCTTGGTGGTACACCAGTGGGAGGCTGACTGTTGATGCCCAGGGAGTGGTAGCCAGCACCTCTCACTGGCCCATGCCATAGGTGATGGGCTGTTTCTTGCATTTGGATTCTCACTGGTGGCAGGCACCTAAAACCCTTATTAGCATATCCACCCCATTTGCAGACGCTGATATACTGATGGCATCTTCTCAATGTGGACATGTGGATAAGGGAAGGTGGGGAAATTGGGGCTGTGTATTAGTCAACTATTGGCACGATAAAGCCTCATAACAAACCCTCCCGAACTCAGCTCTTGGCAACAGCAAATGCTCTCAGGCTCAGGAATCTTCAGGTTGAATGCGGTTCAGCTCATACAGGCTGCACATGGTTGGGTGGGAGTGGGGGTGCTCCAGGCTACAGGCTGGATTCAGGTCTATTTCATGTGTGTTCTTCCTGGGGCCCAGGTTCAAGGGCAGCAGCCAGGCAGGGCTGGCTCATCTCCTAGTGGATTACCAGAGCACATGAACCAAGCTAAACCACATATGCATATATTTAAGGCCTCTGTATGTCTCAGGTTCTGCTAGCCTTCCACTGGGCAATTCACACAACCAAGCCCAACGCCAATGGGGCGGGGCGTATATTCCACCCACACTGGGAGGGGGAGAAATGAACAGCCAGATTATCACTGGCTGCAACTCAGAGGAAAGTGTCACAAAGTTTAGAGTTTAGGGTTTGGCCTCAGACATTAGCAAATGTCTTTCTCAGAGACTGAGGTATGCTGAATAATGGCCTTCCACGGGTGTCCTTGTCCTAATCTCCAGGAACCTGTGAATATGCTACACTACATGATAAAGGAGATGCTGCAGATGCAATTAAGTTAAGGATCTTGAGATGGAGAGATTATCCTGGGTTATCTGGGTAGGCCTGATATATCACAAGGGCCTTTGTAAAAGGGAGGCAGGTGGAGTCAGAGAGAAGAAGGCCACGCGATGACAGAAGCAGAGATAGAGAGAAGTGCTCTGCCGCTGGCTTCGAAGATGAAGGCAGGGGCCACTGGCCAAGGAAGGCAGGCAGACACTAGAGGCTGGCTAGGAAACTGATTCTCCCTGAAGCTTCCAGAAGGAACCAGTCCTCTGACACCTTGATTTTAGCTCTGTGAGAATCACTTCTTTTGACCTTCTGACCTCCAGAATTGTGAAGAGAATAAATTTGTGTTGCTTAAACCACTGAGTCTTCAGTAAGTTTGTACAGCATTTGCATTTCAGTAAGTTTTAACAGACTCCAAGCCTTGAAGATACAAAACAATTCCGGCAAATTGAGATACTGTGACAATCTGATGGTATATTTTGGGATGTGTGCAGGGTGAGGGGCTTGGCATTTTCTCTGACGTCAGACCTCACAGGTGTGTTGTCCCCCTCTTTCCTCCTGCTGCAAATGTGGCATAATGCGGTCTCTTAGGGAACGGTGGCTAATCAGCTCTCCTCTGTTCATCATGGGTGATTGGCCATATTTTTGCTCCTCATTGGTGGCATGAGCTTAGAACCTTATTAGCTTATGAATCCTACTAGCATTCCTACTTCGCCAATTGTATACACACTTGGAGGTAAAGTTGAATGCACCAAATCTTATCTATGGCGGAGTTTGGATAAAGCAAGGAGGACTGTTTGGGGCTTTGACTCAAGAGCTAGCCACCTGAGGAAGGATGTTCCACTTGACCACCATGGAACTCGATCCAAGACATTATGGGAACTAATTTCTTCCTTCCTTCCTTCCAGCATGGGATGACATATTTCGATCTGTTTTTAAAAAGCTAGCTAACTGGTGACTGTGTGAAGGATGAACTGGCGTAGGCCAAGCAGACCAAGAAGGAGGCTGGCTGACATTAATCTGGTCAGGAGGTGAGAGAATTTCAACAGGCAGTGACAATCAGGAAACATTTTGCAAGTAGAGTGGTCAGGACCAAATGAGTTTGGTTTTGGGCCTGCTATGTTTGAGGCATGTGGTGGACACCGCCCAGCTACCTTCTTTAGGCCTGAGTCCCTCCTTCCTCCAGCTGGCTTGGGTGTAGGTTGATAATGGCTCACAGCTGCATCCCATTCTGGGAATTGCTCTTGGCTGAAAGAAGCTGCACTGCCCAAGGAGTCAGGGAAACAGGAAGAAACGTCTACCAGAAGGAGAGAGTGATGGAAAGAGAAGGCAATCAGAGTTTCCACTGGATTTGGCAACACAGAGGTCATTGGTGACTTTGGCAGGAGGAGTTTATAAGGAGGGGCAGGATATGGGTTGCAGAGGCATGAAGACCACATGGGAGGCAATGAGGAGGAGGTGGACCTGAGTTGTGAAGGAAAGGTAGGCAGCGGGGCATGGGAATACCTGCCGGGAAGTGGGGGGTGGTGTAAGTGAAGGAACCCAGGCTGCAGAAGTCACCTAGTTTGACTAGAAGGTGGGGGCACAGTGGGAGGGATGGCTGGAACAGTGGCTGGTGCCCCGGCACGGCTGTCTTAAATGGTAGGCTGTGAAGTTTGAGCAGTCAACCAGGCTGTCTCCACGCATGTGCCTCTTCCGCTGGGTTCAGGACACTGCCCTCTAGTAGACACCGGGCATTTTGTCCCAGAGTGTGGACCTGGCTGTTCACAGGGATGTTTTGATCATGGTCCAAGGACTTCTTGTTTATGAATGCAGATGTAATGAATCTTCTGAAGTGAGTTCCATCAAGCCATTTGAATGCCTTGATCAATTTCCAATCCCATCTAGTAAATTTGTTTCTAATACTTTTTATTTTTGTTTTAATGTAACTAAAATTATTTTCAAAGAATTTAATTCTGTTTTGTGTAAATTGTACAGGAAAGATTAATATATCTATCAAATTGTATCCATTAAAGCTTCTGACATTCTGAATTTTCTTTTGTGACCATTATTTCTATCAAATCCAATTTTCCTGGACAAATATTTGCAAATCTAAGTTTTGTCAAGACAATTTGATCTTTATATATATATATATAATCTCTATCAAATTGTACAGTGTGAAATTTTAACCATTATCAATTATATTTTGAGGAGATTACTCCTTCTAATAAAATTCATTATGACTAGGATAAAAGGTTGATAGTTTATATTTATTTCTTCACTAATTTATTACAAAATTATAGGTAGACTCTGTGAGATGGTTCCAGTTTGCTCTCTAGTCCAGCATTGGGTGATTGAATTATACATCTAATTCTTCCGTTTCTGATTACTTTGTGTGCCGTGTGTAAATCACCTCCTCTGTTGGCAGCACACGGCAAGGTCAGGATGGCCGCCAGGCCAGCGGTGGGACCACCTGCCTCAGCTCCGTGATGGCTCCCCTGCACTGAATGCTCGCTCTGGGCAGTCACTGTGAATTCTCCTTTCTTATCCCATTTTACAGAGGGGAAAGATGCAGCTCAGAGAAGTTAAGGGGCATGATTGGAATTTGAACCCAGGTTTGTCTGAATCCAAAGTCTGCAGCTTAAACCCCCAGGTCACACTACATGTCACTGTATTTGCGCGCTCAGCAGACACTCACTTGCTGCCTGATGCTGTTTGCAGGGGTGGGTGGGGGCTGGTTATGGTCATAGACTGTCTGGTCTAGACCCTTCCTATTATTACACACACACACACACATGCATGCACGCACGCACACACATTACATATGTGGAAACAAATGTCCAGGGGAGAGAAGAGCTAAGTCCAGGATCACGTAGTTACTGGGGGCACAGCCGGCTACAACCTAGGTTTCCAGACCCCCATGCCAACCTCTGGTGGTGGTCACCACTCAGCTTAGCTCAGCTGCCTGCACAAGTGTCTTCGAATCTTCTCCAGCTCACTGGGTGGCCAATTTGATGGAGGAGCCAGGCAGCGTGAGTTGCCAGGGGATTCCTGGATCCCAATTTCCTTTATTTCAGGGAAGTTGGGAGAAAACGTCCCTGTGACAGGGACTGTTAAATCATGTGTTGAAGTGACCACATCTGCCAGTTTACCACATGCCGCCCCCCCCCCCCCCCCCCCCCCCCCCCGGGTCCTTGTGGCTCTTGGCAGGATCTAATTTCCCCATAGAAAGCAGCCAGGTGGGACCTCCAGATCCTGTCCCCTGTGTGGTGGACACTGAGCAGGGAACAGCGGCGAAGCCTGCCTCTTCAGTTCGTGGGGCCGGAAACTTGCCTCAGTTGCCTTTTCGGCCTCCATTGTGAATAAGGCCCTGACAAATATTTCTGGTCCTGAAACAACCACAAAGAAAGCTTTTTCTTTGTGTTGTTATAACATATTTACTTTTTCTGATTATATCAGGAATGCTGGTTCACTGTGGTACAGTTTTCCTTTAAAGGGGTTATTTCATAACAACCATCATAGTTAGAATCGTAATAGTATAAGAATGAGAAAGAGGTCTTGTTTTTTCCTTTCTGTCCTGAAAGCCCACATTTGCACATGGAAAGGAAGTGTGGGGCTCAGAACGGGAGACAATAACTACACACTTGACCTGATTAGATGGAGGGAAGCCTGCCTGGCTGGTATCAGGCTTGGGTGGTTCTTCCACTCGTGGGATTCGGGGGGACCTGCGCTGGCAGCACTGACCCTCAAATCTCACCGTCCCCCATGACCCCTGAGCAGTGACAAATGGTCCCAATTACATATGCAAGGGAAGAGGACTTTCAAAGCTCTGCATCTCAGATATTTTCCACTATTGTGAGGAAGGGAAGTCGGTTATGAGAGGAGGAATGTGGCTGGATCACCAGAGCGTCCTTGTCCTTGCCTTCGCTGCCCTCCCTCTGCTCCCAGCAGTCTGGCTGGCGGCCCGCACGGATGCTGGGTAATCATAAGGTGATGACTTTGCTTTTTGAAGCTGGAGACATTCCTTCTAACATTCCACCCAAAATGAGGCCCCACATCCAGCCCCTGTTCTGATAGAGTTGTTTTAGTAGATGGGGCAAAGGCAAGCCCCAGTTTTAAAGCCTCTTTGCCTGTCTGACTTCTTTGTCATGTTTTCTGGAGACAATGTGGACCTTTGGCTTAGCATTTCAGGTGGCTTCTCAGGAGTGTGCCTGGGAGGGTGGGACTTGCACAACAACCCCCAGTGTTCCTGCAGTCTTTGCCACCCCAGAGACCCGAGCCTCCATTAGCAGCAGAGACGCGGAGACAGTCCGCCATCACTGACTCACCAGTGAGTCTTCCTTTGTTCGACTCCATTAGCCACTGACCTGGCAGACTTCGTGAGACAGAGTCCGAAACCCACCCACGACTCCAGAGAGCTTTCAGGGCAAACAGTTGGTCTGTGTTCCTCTCACAGACAGCCCTGGGCGGAGAAGGAAAAAACTGCTGTTGCATCTCTCAAAAAGCATTTTGTAAAAGGACTATTTATTTTAGGTGCAGTCTCTTTTGCCTGACACCTCTCAGACAGTCAATAATTCCAGTTTGTTTATGATTATCCTTGTTCCCTCCCCGTCCATCTGCCACCAGAGTTTGTGCCTCTTGCTGCAGCCACCCCACAAAACGTGGAAGCATCTGTCTCTCTAATGACCGGCCATGGCAATCTCGGCTGTTCAATATGGCTAGATGAAGAAAACATTTAATTTCTACTATATGGGGCACTCCAAAGCCGGATTTGACAACTGTTCCATTGAACACTAGTATTTCACAATTTCCTTAGATAACAAAAAGAAACAGTTCTTACTCCCAGAGGAATATATTTACAAGATGGGAAGTTGATAACTAGGCCACTAGAATGACAAATGGTTCTGGAATACACTGTGTATTGACTTTGATGGACGTGTGCTGCCTTCTGTGAGATGGAATTCTTGCAGTGTCTTGTTCTTAGCCTGAAGGGCCCGCAGAAGTCAATGAGAAACAAGGGCCTGAGTTCTGCTTCCTGGAGTGTTCTGGAGTCCAAGGAGAGGGAGCTTTTGGGGAAGGGCCTCTGGGACAGGCGTGAGTGGCAGGTAGGTGCTCCGTGGGAGGGAGATCCGTGAGGGCTGGGGGGGCATGGGTCAGAGGAAGCATCATATAGAGGTGGGATGCACACAGGGAGGTGAAGGATGGGAAGGGCTTTGGTAAGTGGAGAGTGGTGGGGGAGAGGGAGGGCGAAGACATCCAAGCTGTTGTCCTCAGTGAAGGTGAGGAGTGGTCACTTGGGGGCCTGGGGGAAGGGGGCTGCTCTGTGGGCAGGGAGAGGGCTGTGGATGCGTTGTCAGGGTGTAGTCTTCTGACTGTGGCTGAGACAGATAGATGCATGGTCATGCGTGCAAGCAGAGGGAAGATGTGCCTCCTGCCTTGGCTCTGTGGCTGTGGAGGGAGGGGTCCCAGAGACAAGGACTAACAGCAAGGCTACCATTATAGAGGCTCATTTTGTGCCAGGCCCTGGGCCCACTGCCTCGGGGGGGTTTTCGTAGAAGACTCACAAAGGCCAACTGGCATGATGGGAGCTGGCACAGGGAGGTGGCCAGGCTCCTCAGAGCCCTCTGGAAGTGGGGTTCTTGCCCCCATTCTAGAGACTGGTTCTCCCATCTCACAGGCCATGACCAGAGCCTGTGATCCAGAGAGGCACAGCCACCCTCGCCCATGACGTTCCTGCTTGTGCCGAACCCACCTTGTTCCTTCCGGAGCTACACGTTGAAGGCTTGGGCTATGATAGAAGGGAGGGAAAGCTGGAGTCAGAAAACCTCCTTTTCGCCTCATGAAACGGCAGATGTCCTCAGAGACGGGAGCAGTGAGAAATGGGCACAGAAAGTGTGCAATGATTCTCCAAAAAAGCAACTTCCACCAACATTTTGCTTTAATTCTCTGCTGCTTTGGGCTTTTCTGAATAATTAATTGGTAGAGCAAGCACCTGCCCTGGATTTTTGAGGTAATTAGTAGGTCAGGCATCTACCATAAAATAGGATTTCTTGGGGTCACTCTGGGTCCTGTGTCTTCCAGTGTCCCCTCCTGGCACTGCTTTGTGAACAACTCACCTGGCTTCAACTTGCTTCTTGGCTCAAAATATGATTCTATCCCCCATCCAGCTCCAACACACATGTCTCCCGATAGCCTTGAGTCCGCTCCCCCCATGGTGGGGCGAGTCCCCACAGCTGTGGAGCGGGAACCCCCTGAGAGAAGAGGATTTTGTGACCCGTTCTCCTCTGTAGAACACGTTTGATTTAAGAAGGAGGTGGATTAAATAAACTTTGTTAAGAGATTTTCACCATGTCTCTTGAGCTTTTATAATACCAGGCTTAAGTATTTCTGCCCTAAACCTACTCGTCATTTCTAAGGCTCAGGGTGATTTCGTCATGATGTGATGGTTTTATTTTTAATGCTTCCACCTTGCAACAGGGTGGGGAAGGGTGCCAGGGATTGTGGGAGGGGAGCACTGGACTGTCAGATAGACCTCACAAGGCCGGTTCCCAGCTCCGTTCCCTCATCAGTTAAATAGGCCAGTGACCCCTGCTGTATCCCCTCCATGAGAGATAGAGGAGGGGACGCTTGGGAAAGGTAAAATGTGAGCACATTATGAGATATCAGTGTCATGTGGGAGGGCCTTGGCCCTTTGCTTTCAGCCTGTGGCTGTTATTTCACTTAACAGCTGGACACTTGAGCAGGTTGTGCACTGCTCAAAGGTGCTCAGCTGAGGGAGCAAATGGTGGCTGAAATCCAGTCTGCATTGCGATACCAACCTGTGTGCCCTTGGGGCTGTGTCTGCCCAGTGGGACAAATTTTCTGTTTTATACAGAACAGGCTGGTGGTGGCACTGGCTAGGAATCCTCAGCCTGGTCTCAGAGCAGGGGCTGGTTGCTCAGAAGCGCACACCTTGTGAACGCCCCTGGAAGACAGCACCCATGCCTTAGCTCCGTGCACCCTGCCTTCTCCTTTGCCACTGCCCCGAGCATTTCCCCCCGACCCCAGGTTCCCAGGACAATTTCTGTGAAGTTCATGCATTGGCCTCTGCTAGGGAGTGCTGACTGATCAAGGTCAGCTCCTTTGACCCATTATCTACCCACATCCAACCCACTCCTGGAGAGCTTCCTCCACCTCTGCCCTCCATCTCCTCCTGCCCTGAGGCCTGGTCCTGGCACTGATGGTGCCATCCTTGAGAGGCCGAATGTGTTCCCCCGGTCTCGTGCATCTGCTCTCAACTGTGGCCCCTAAAGTTGCCTCTCTAGTTCTGCCTAATACTAGAGAGCTGCTCTTGAAAATCTCTCGCCCGTAATCTCCACTCTCGCCCTGCCTCCTCTGCCTTTTCCCCACAGGGCTGAGTAGCAGCGCCTGGGCCTGCTGCCCCCGCCTTCAGCAGGCCTAACAGGGTCGTGATGTGGGGTTTGTCTGTATTTAAGGAGAAACTCTATCGGCTGGCTCTGTGGCCTTCAGCCCAGAGCACGGGCCCTCTCCACCTAGCCAGGATGCTCAACAACCTGAGCAGCTTGTGCAGTGCAGAGGAGATGTAAATCCCCAGGTAGTAATTTAGAAACTTCCTTTTGTCCTCTATGCATAAATTCCTCCCAGAGACTCCGCCGGGGCAGGGAGCAGTTGGTTGAAGGCAGGATTTAGGGGTTCAAAACTGAGTGTCTTTGCCATTAGCTGCCCTTGGGACTCCCCACCGACCAAATCAACCTGTCTGAAGCCATTCTCTGGAGCTCCCCCCAGGATCCAGGCCGGGTCTGAGGCCAGGAAGAAGGGGGGAGTGGGTGACAGTCAAGGATACACAGAAGTTTCCCAACAGCTCTTCAGGTCCTAATAAAAATAAAAAGAAAATTAACCCATTTTCATTCTCTAGTCACTAGGTCTTATTAGAGCCCGATTACATAATCTATCTTGCTTTACATTCTCTCTTAACCTGTTTTTTTAATTGGTAATAATAGAGCTAGAGAGTCTCATGCTGGACTCATACATCTGACTGGGGTGGGCGGTTGAGGTAATTTAGTGTGAGCATAATTCTGGGAGAACCCGAGGTCTCTGCACAAATGAGAGGTTGTTACTAACAGTGGTTGCTTTGCGTTGTGGGATTTGCAATCAGGATTGATCAGCATTGCAATAACGGGTGGCGGAATTACCCGGTGCCACAGTGCTGACAGAATCATTGGGTCTGGGTTCTCTGGGCTAGTCCTTTTGCTCCCATGGGCCTGCCAAGAGCTCATTAGAGAAAGTTGGGAAGAGGAAACTTTACGTTTTTATAGAATAGTGTGGGCGGCAAATTTAGTGCATTGGTCTACCCCTGTGCCCCAGAGTTCTAGGCTCTGCTTTCTCTGTCCCCACTGTTGCAGCTGGCAGGAGGCCCCAGTCCCCACAGGAACTTTGGGAGAAGGTCCACATTAGGCAATACAGACAGGAAGGGATAGCACACAGGGCGCTCTATGGTTAGACACTTCTCATCTACCCTCACAGCGCCCCTGGTGGCCCGGAGGAGTTGTTGGAGCATTTCCTCCAGATGCCTCTTGAAGCCTGTGGCAGGGGCGTTTTTCATCTGCTCCATATTCTCATAGCTAGACTAGGCGGTTTAGCAGCTGGCAACGATGTGCCATTGTTATTTTCAATAGCTAGTTTTGTCATTTTATTAACTAAATATCTATTCGATTTCTCTTTTTTTCCTTGGTGAAAACAGAACACAGCTCTTTGCATGCTGTCAATGTCTTTTTGCCACACCCATTTTCCTTCTATTCTGGTTCTTGCTCATTTAGCTCAGAATTGGTGTTTCGTTTGGTCACTGCTAGCAGTTTGTCTGGCATTTTGGGCCAGAAATTATTTTTTTTTCTGCCTAGGAAAAAAATGTCACTATATTTGGAAAGCAATTTCCTCCAAGTCAGGAGCTGAACTGATTTTCTGATTCAGATATTAAATGCATTTTTTTTTTGCCTTGTAAGTTTCTATTTTTCCTTTAGAAGAAATGTCTGTATATGGCTATCTGGAAGGAGGACAGAACCATGTAGGTTCATGAACGTTTATTTATAATCTCCAATGGACTAAAAAAGAGAGAGAATGAGAATCACACACCTGCTTAAGTTCTGCTTGCTAACTGACATGCTCTTGGAGTGATATATAGTCGTACGCTATTGCACCCATGATTTGTAGATCTCAAATCCTTTGAATCAAGGAGTGACAAGACAAGCCTCCAGCACAAAGCCTTATTATGAGTATTTCAAGGATAATGGGGTTGTCTCAACTGAGTGGAGTCCTTGATATTAATTTTCTTGCTTTATTTTTTGAGGCGTTAAAAAACTTGTTTTGCCTAATATATTAGCATTCATTTCTCAGCTTTGAAAACTAATCCAACTTGGAAAGGAGAGTTTTAAATTTGAAATATGGGGCCTGTACAGCGGTGCCTCGAAATCATTAACGGTCCCTTCAATATTAATTGCAGGGATATCCATCACGGGGAACTTGTTTGTCATTAACGTGAGGCGGAGGCAAAAGCGAAACCTCCTGGCACCCTCCAGGGGTAATGTTGTCACTCAAAACTTTGTTCTGGAATCGATCTGACCTCAGAAATGGGCTGTATCTATTGACAAAACGACAGTTGGTCGTTTTAGCATAGCTGACAAGGGGCAGTTTCAGCAAATGGAATGGAAGGTGGTCTGTGGATGAATCTGCCAGGCAGCTTTGGCCCTAAGCAAAGTTTTTATGGATGAGTCTGATGAGCCTGAGGGGTCAAAGGGCAGGGCACCTTGGCACCGATGTTTAATTCCATGTTTCTGCCAAGGATGCAGCTTATTTGCAATGCAGCCCAGCTACTGCAGAAAGGTGGCATCCGTGTTTGTTCAGGTCTCTGGCTAAAGGAGCATTAATCTATGTATATGTATATACTATACATGGATCTTAATGTTTTAACCCCCCCCCACCCCCCCCTACCGCCCACCAGGAGCCTCCATGGCTTGTCTTCTCATGTGTATCCACTTGCCTGCTATTGATTCCCTGTTGGGGCTGGTGACTTTTTACTTTTGCTCTTATTCAGCAATTTTGCCTGTTAAATTCTAATCTGGGTCTAAAACATTTTCCAATAAAGCAAAGCTTGAGGATCATCCAGTTGAAAGGGAATCTGGATCCAAAGAGGGCCCTCAGGGTATTTCCTCTGAAAGGGCTTTGCCTGTGCTGAGGAGCCCGTACCCGTGCTCTGAGAACCTTTCTGGTGATGGCAGAATGGGCAGGAAGCATCTCTTTAAAATTGAGTTTTCATTTCTCACCTGAGCCACGCTGGTTTCTTACGGAATGCCACCTTCCTGGTACAGATTGGGAAGAAGGCCAGAGCCGCATCCTTATTCCTGGGAACAAACAGCCTTGACCCCATTGCTGATAGAATTTCCCTCCAAATCCCAGCTTGTCCCTTTGCAGGGCCAGGGAATTTTCTATGGCAATGCAGTCCAGGTATGGGAATATTCAATTCACTTTACTGTTCAATAAATTCAATTTAACAAACGCTTATTGAGTGCTGGCTCTGTAAAATTACCATGGAAACCCAAGTGGAATCTTTAAAATCCTCTGGGGAATTGTTCAAAGTTCCCACATCCATGGATACTTCAATGAGCAGGAAGGGTGCATCTTAGTCCAACCCATGCCCGGTTGCATGCTAGCATTCAGCACAAACAGCAGACAGGGGAGACAGATGGAGGAAAATTTGTAAAGCCGATAACATGGCTTTTTGTCCCTGGCTGTATAATGTTGGGCTCCCAGGGAAGAGAGGTGAGGAGCCAAGGCTTTGATTTCTGTTGGAGCAGAAAGCTGAGTGCAGTTACAGCTGCCTCTACTCCACAGTGTCGTCGCCCACACGCTCTGTGCCAGGGCAGGACCTACAAAGGGATGTCTCGATGCCTGGTGACAGCTTCGTCTGCCCTGTGACAGCTTCGTCTGTGGCACCTTGCAGCACAGCGGGGACCTTGGGCTTCAGAAGATCAAAGCCTCGATTATGTGAGGTACTTGTCACACAGCAGGTGTAGGGCTTGTCCCTGACACAGAGCTAGAAACCACAGAATCACGGACCTGATGGGTCTTAGAGGAACCAGGAGACCCCATGCTGTTTGTTCTTAAGAAGACAGTAATTCCAACTGTGCTTAGAAAAGTTCCAACTGAGAAAAGGGGAAGATGAAGATTTGACATTTAAGATCATTGTAATAATTATAACTCTTTGCTTTGCAAGTGACCAAAAAAAAAAAAAAGAAAAAGAAAGAAAGAAAAGACAATCAAACTGGCTTACACTGTGAAGGAAATCTGCTTCAGTTAACAGAAAAGTCCAGATGTAAGTTCAGGTGAGGATTGATCCAGGAACTCAGTGATGTCACCAAGGACACAGTGTCTTTCCATTTCTCTGTTCTGCCTTTTAGCTGGCTTTCTAGATGGGCCCAAACTAGCTGCCAGCAGTCCCTGGGGCTGCAGGCTTCCTCCGCCATGTCTGGCAGGAAGTAGAACATCTTTGCCTCAACTTTCCAGCAGTCCTGAGATTCACCCTGATTGGACTGGCTTGGCTCACGTGACCACTCCTGAACCAGTCGCTGGTGGACAGAAAGAGCTCACAAGATCTACCCTTGGGGTACACAGTTAGCTTTTGGGGGAACCAAATGCAAGTCAGGAGCTATTGAGGGGGGATAGAGTCAGGAAGGCAGGTAACTAATGTTCATTACAGTTTCACAAAGGACACGACTCGAGTTTACCCGCATCTTTGCCTCCCAGTATCTGTTTTCAGATCACTTAGATTCATAAATGTCAGCAGCTACCATTTATTTGGGAATTTACCATTAGATCTAAAAGAATCCAGTATGCTAAGAACTTTGTATGAATTGCATTATTTAATCCTTACACAAACCCCTGAGATTTTGAACATGCATTATCATTAATCTTTTTGTACGGGTGGGGAAACAGAGGCACAGAGAAGTGAAGTGACTTGCCCAAGGTCACAAGGCAGTAAGTGGGAGAGCCAGCATTTGAATCAGGTCTGTGACTCCAAAGTCTGTGCATTTAAAGGCAGGATGTCAGAGCCACTATTTTCTATATATGCAGGGTAGGGATTTCCCACCCAAAAGGGTTTGAGTCTTTTTCTGGACCCTCTGGCTTTTCCAGAGAAGTATTCTCCAGATTCCTGGGTTCCAAGCCTGTTCTTGCCACTCACCTACCCTAAGACCTTGGGTTTCTGCCCTCCCCTGAGCCTCAGCCACGTCACTTGTGAAAATGAGGGCTTGGACTCCAGGGTTTCTCGGGTAACCTCTCACTCAGATGACCCGGGACTTCCTGAGTCTGAGCTGTGCGTGGATGTTTTGCTCCTGGGAGGGAGGGGTTGTCTTTCCTCCTGGGATACTTCTTTCTTGGGAGAGATGATTCCTTTAAGAGGCTCTTGTTTTTCCCCTAAATAAAAGGAATATTCAAATTTTTTTTTGGTTAATCTCAGAGAATCTAAAAGCAGCAAACCCAGGGATGACTTTCCAGCGGGGAGATGGTGAAGCTGCCTGAGACACGGCTCCTCTCAGCCTGGAGACTGTGATCTCCACTGTGCACGCTCCTGTCACTATTTTGGTGGGCCCTCTGCCTGGAAACCCCCGTCCCCTACCCCAGTGTGCACATTGTTCCTCCAGGGACACTGCAGAGCCCACACAGGCCTCCAGTTCACAGGGTCAGAATGGAAGAGCCACCCCCACCCCCTAGGCCCCAGAGGAGGAGACAGTTTAGTTCCAGTAGCTCACTGAGCCTTTCCTCTGCTTGTGCCATCACAATGTCCTTTCCACGTCTCTGTCTCCTTAGAGTCATCCTCCGAGGGCTAAGGGACTCTCATCATCCAGGCATAATATGTGCCCACATAGGTGTGTCTACTGCTCTGTATGTACTAAACTTTGTTTTACTGCTGAAAGTCTGCCTGATAGCAGTTACATCTGAGATGTCACTTACCTACCATTTGTGTAGGTATCTCTGTCACGAACCTTGCGAATAGCTTTTGTTTCCTCATATGTCATGTCCCTTTTATTTCGAGGGCATTGATTTTTCTTCTCCTGGAGTGGGTGTGGGTTGTGTTCAGCCCATGTCCCTGAGCTATCAGACTCTGGGGAGCTGGAGTTTGGGGCCTGAGATGGCATTTCTGATTGTGGCTGGGTGGGCTCAACCCCAACATCTGTCTGCTCAGCGTACTCCACAGGGTAGCCTGCTTGTTCCTTGGCATCATGTGTGCCAAGCACCAGGATGATTGACTGTATGTGTGTTCAAATTAATGAGCTGCTTTGTAACTATGCAAGCTCGCTGGAGGTAAGAGGGTGCAGGTGTCTGTGACACTGATGTAGTGACCCCCATGCAAGAAGGCTGTGTGGGCAAAATGCCACATTCACTCTCCCGCCCACAGGGGGCAGAAACAGAAGTTCACACAATGTGGCCTGCTGAGACATGTGGCTGTTTGTCCGAGAGAACTGATGGCTCTAGCGGATGGAGAGTGATGGAGTCTCCCAAAGATGTCAGAAGCCAACTCTGAGTTATGAAGTGTGGTGCTGATATAAACGTCTCCTAAACCACATAGTACATCTCCCCTCAGTTACGAGGGCTGGGAGACAGGTCACACTGACTTTTGTGCCATTCTGGGTTAGGTTTTTAAGGAATGGCCTGTGGAAACGGAAGTACCTGAAGCCACTGCACAGAGCAGGGGATACGGATACCTGAGTTTCACTGTGGCAGCCTGAGCTTCAGCCTTCTCACCTGGGGAGGCAGGGCGCTGTGGTCTCTTCGGAGTATCTGGCTCCTGCAGTCTATTATACTATGTCGTGGATGCTACTGGTGCTCTGTCCTGACCCCTTTTCCTCCCAGTACTCCATTCCCTGTCTGCTGTGAGTGCGGCTGCTCAAAGGCCACAGTTCTCTAGGAATTGCCCTCTGCCAAGTGGGAACTCCTTGCTCAGGAGCTCCCCCATTCCTGGGGCCAATGACTGACTGACAAGGGGTGCAAAAAGCAAGCCCACTTGCCTCAAGGTGGGACCAACTTCATGGGGACAGTTTGTCTTTCAGAGCATGCCACAGTATCATGCTGAGGCCATACTGCAGCTGCAACCACATGCTTGCTTGCTCCTTCCTCTGCTTTGTCTTGCTCCCTCACTCCTCCCAATATTTCTTGAGTCTAACAAATATTCCTGAGAATATTTGCTCAATAGACCACATGAACCCAAATCCCTGTCTTAGTTCCTTCTTCTGGGGAATCTGACCTAAAGTTCATGGTCACCATTGATCAGGATTGTGTTATCAGTGTAGGATTAATGGGTGTCCTCCATTCATTCCAGTCATGCCAGCCCCTTCTTCTTCGTCTCTCATTAACCCTTCTCTCTTTTTCTCTCCTTTGATGTTTCATATACCTGCACATACACTCACCGACCCATGCATTCACCCATCCATCCACCCTTCTGCCCATCTGTCCACCCAACTATCCATGCAGAGACCTTCAAACCTTCCTGTATGGTGAAGAGATCTTCCCAGATGGAGACTGCTTGGGGCCACCTCTCTCTTCCAGGCTGGGCTTCATTTCCATTCCTCTAGAGAATAGATAAGGCTGGGTAACAGAAGGGTGGGTGCCATGGCTTCCAGCCAAGAAGCACACCCATCCAAAAGCGGGAACTGGCCTTGTGGATCCAGTATAACACACTTTTAGTACATTCTCTACCATTTCATGAGCTTCTTTTCCTAGAGGTTCACCACCTGGGCCTGGGTCACTGGCAGAAGCAGGAGAGGGAGTGTTTTTCACTTATAAATGGTGTAGGAAAAATCGAGGTGAATTATCCGGCTGCCGCGTGAGTGCTTTATTGATTACAGAGCGCCAATCAAATTAGCTGTCAGAAGAGAATGCAGATGGCACCATGTGGAATGGATTTTCTATATCCCCTAATTGCATTATTTCAATCAGTGGGTGAACATTGCGTGGCCTGGGGTGGGATTCGGGGGTGGGGGAGGAGAGGGAGGGTGGGTTGACTCGTACTGTCTGGGCCAGGCTGAGGATGTGGGACTGAATGTCACAAAAACTTTAATATCAAGATTGAGGCATTAAGAAAATGGATCTGGATTGTGTTATGGATTAATGCAGGCAGGATTTCAAGCATTCTTTACAGGAGAGAATGCCTCCCCCACCCTTGAAGTTTGGAGATGTGTCAATTCCTAGTATGAGCAGATTGAAACCACTCTCTTCCACCTTTTGAAGGTGGTATTGCTTAGCATTTAAGAGCTTTGGAGCTGGTCCAAATCTCAGTTCTGCTCTTTACTAGTTGAGTGATGTTTGGCAGGCTACTTAACCCCTCCAATCCTCAATTTCCTCATTAGTAAAATGTGGCTGATGATTGTACCTTCCTCACAGAGTTATTGTGAGGGTCAAAGGAGATCATGGATGCAAAATGTTTAGCACAGTGCCTGGCACATGGCTGGTGCTCAGTAACCATGAGGCCTTCCTCCTGAAGGCCGTTCACCTTTCCTCTGAGCACTTGGAAATTTAGGAGGGTTCCCTGGTTAGATTGTAGACTGGCTCATTTAATAATGGAGAAAGACCTAAATGCAAGACTTCTGCTCTTCTCAAAAATTCTATTTTTATTTGTTTATGTAATTTATATCCTTTTATTTATTTATTTATTTATTCTTCTTTGGGTTTGGCTCTGCCTCTGAGGGGGCAAGATAAACATGTGAGCTCTTCTCAAAGACCCAGCCTGGTGGAAGCTCGAGTCTCTGGTGGTGGTGGGCGTGTAAAAATAATTGCAGTGCTTTGTCGGCTGCAGCGTAGCCATCTGTTGCCCGGCAGCCGTGGGCTCTGAGGGGCACAGGTGCCTCCATGGCGGGGTGGTGCTGGCTAAAGATCAGTGAACTCCAACTCAGAGAGACCCATGGCGGCAACTTCTCTTTGCACTGGGGCTGCTGCTCAGCTTCTAACTGAGCACCCCCGCAAACTTCTGGGCAGAAAGAGCTGGGCAGGAGTGAGGAGGAAGGGTAAGATCAGTGGGGCCCCAGCCTGGGTTCAGTTACCGCATTGAAGTAAAAGCTCCATTTATCAGGAGCCTTGGACCTGCAGTTGCATCTATGACTCCCGTAGACCATGTTTGCTACTCTGGGATGTCTCGGCCTATCCATGTTGTGATCACTTGCTCCTGTAATCAGAATTCCTTTCTTTCATCTCCTACTTGAGAACTTTGTCCTTTCTTGGACAAATGCATTACATTTTCCAGAAGAAAGGAGGTGGCGGGTAAGGGACAGCCATAAGATGGCATCAGGGCCCAACTGCCATTTGGAGAAGCAAAATAAATTCTTTGGGTCAACAGCGACTCTCATCTCCACCACGAGGGCCACACAGAGTGGCATGGTGCAGGCAGAGGAGGGAATTAGGAGCCTTTTCAAGCCCACAAAGCCTCGTTCATGTGATCCGTTCTCAGACACTGGGCTCACAAACATGGCCTTGGTCACAGAAGGAGAGAGGCAAGGCTTGACCATATGCTCATCCCACACCCTTCACAGGTAGAGACTAGGGCCTACGATATGAAATGTTCTTTGTCTTATAAGAAAACATACACACAAACAAGCAAACTCCAATAAGTTCACAGTTCAGAGCACTAAACTCTTTAGAGAGAAAAACTCCAAGGAAATCTAATTAGGAAGCCTGTAATCCAATAAGTAAGTCTCTGTGCTCCGGGACTGCATATCGTGAAGGAGAAAGAGAGAGGCTGGGAGGTAGAAACCCAGAGACTTTTTCCATCTGGCTTGACAAGAGCCCTAGGGGAGGGCAGCCTAGCCGGAATGCTGATGGAATGGTTCTACTCAGTGAACAGAGACAGGTTGAGCACATCCTGGGAGCTGTCTGGTTACTCCAAGCCCTGAGAAACATAAACACTGTCTAGGAATGCCCAAAGGTGTCCTCAACCCCTCCTTCCCATGGACAGTGAAATCCCAGGAGGACCAAGGACTTTGGCTCTCCTTCCCCTTAGCTTGTCACATATCTGGTCCCTCTCTTCCCTCCCCACCAGTGCTCCCCTGGCTCATACACCACTGGCATCTCTTGTCTGGACTGGGATGCTGTGGCCCACTCATTGTGCATCCTGATGAGTGGTGAGAAGGGTCACAAGTATGTATGGCTGATAAAAACTAAAGCACCAATGTTTCAGAATAATTTACTTTTTTTCTAGACTAGCATATTCAAGGTTGTTGTTTTAAATCTCACTTTTCTTCTGTTGGTTTTGATGGAAGACAAGAGGTGTCATTACAGAAAGAGTTTGGGGAATTGCATGAGACCTGTGGCTTCTCTTGTCTACGTCAGAGCCCATGGTCCAGACATGCCCACAGGAGTGGATCAGGCACGTGAACCCTGCTGCAATTAAAGTAAACTGGTATCCCGGACTTTAAAACAACCTCCTAAAAGACCTTCCTGCCTTCAGTCTTGCCTCCTCCAATTTATCTTCCACATTGTGGACAGAAAGATTTTTCTGGAATGCAACTAAGCATGTTCTCCACGGTTTCCTTCTCCCAAAGGACAAGGCCCACTGGAAGCCTACTTGGCATGGCCCACAAGACCTTGCATGATGGGTTCCTGGTGCTCCAGTCTCCAGACACAGTCCAGTGCTGTCTACTTTCCCCTGAGAGCGTTAAGGCCAGGGGTGGCAGGGGGGTGGTGCTGGCTCACAGATAGTTCTATGGGTCGTCTTTCTCAGGATTTCCAGCACAGAGACTGAAGACCTGTTTACAGAGTCGGAGAATCAGTAGTGGAGAAGTGAGTGCCTGCTTTGGCGACTCTGTCAGGAGTTACTTTGATTTTTTCCTTCCTCTTTCCAGTGCGCGGGAGCACCAGGGTAGATCTTCAGGAAATGCTTCCCTGAGCTTAGGACCTTATAAACCGAGGCTAGGAAAAATAACATGCACACCTTTATGAAAATGTGGGGCACCTCTTCAGCTTATAGAGGCCCCAGTTTGCTTGTGACAAAATAGACCCACATTGGCAGGTAAGCAAATATGGTTTTCTATTGCTGTAGTTGCGAAGAAATCTTTAGATCCTTGTTAATAGACTATGACTCAGAGGCAGAAAAGGAGCAGGAGAGATTAAAAGTGGCAAAGGTTGTTTGGGGACAGGCATGCATTTTGGTGAGGGAAAAGACAAAATTGAAAAAAGAAAAAAAGCCAGCATGGAATATGTTGCAGTCTTTCCTCTCTAAACTCGTGTTGATTGTAGGGAGGAGTCAGGCATGAGGTGCTTCTGGAACCTTCCCAGGGGACTCACTTCTGATGGACGTTGGTGCAGAGAGACCATGCTTTGACATGGCGAGGCATGTCAGGGGGAGACGGAGATCACGAGGGGCCACTTCTTGATAGGGAGCCTCCTCTGACAGCCCCACAGGGACCCCCTGCTCTTTGAGGTCCTGCACCACACAGCTCCCCACTTACTCTCCCGCTCTCTTGCTGGCTTACCTAGGATGGTGATGAGCATACACACAAGGCGCTTTCCCTGAATGCAAAGGAAAAGATGACAGACATGGAGGGTAGAGGGCGGAGGTTTGACACATGGATAACTGGGGCTCTTGGAGAAGAGAGTGGAGCAGATGAAATAGAAGTAATACAGATATTGTAGAAGAAAACGTTGAACTGAGAAAAGACATGTCTGTACAAATTGAAAGGGTTCACCACACTCTAGGCAAGTGAAGTGAAATGAGATCTATATCCAGCTATAGCCTGGTAGTAATCTAAGACAGATTTTTATTATGAAAAATTTTAAGCATACACAGAAGTAGAGAGTTAGTACACAAATTTTCCCAGCTCCTACCACCCAGATTTAAATAGTCATGAAAATTTTGCCACATTTGCTTGATTATCCCCTTTTCTTCTCCTGTTCTTTCTTTTTCTTTGTTCATTTCTTTTAATTTTTGCTGAAATACTTTAAAGCAAATCTCAGACATCCTCTCTACATATTTAGTATACATCTCCAAAAATGTGGGTATTTTCTCTCATAGCTATAATGTGATTATCATACCTACTAAAATTAATGATAATCTTTGGTATTGTCTAATACCTATCCATAATAAATTTTTGCTGAATCTTTACAAAATATTTTAACAATTGATTTGTCTTAACCATGATCCAAAGTACATATGTCACATTTGTTTGCTGTGGTGGTTTTAAGTTATGTCCTCAAAATATCTTTTGACACTCCTCCCTTCAAAAGATGGGGACTAATTCTCTTTGAATGTGGGCTGGATTTAGTGGCTTGCTTTTAGCAAAGAATGTGGCAGAAGTAACAGCATATGACTTCCAAGGCTGGGTCTTAAAAGACAGTGGATCTTCTGCTTTGCACCCTCTTGGCGGGTTCACTGTGGGGAAGTTGGTCGCCACATCATGAGGACACTCAACAACCTGAGGACAGGTCCACAGGGAGGTGATGAGGCCTCCTGCCCACAACGGGTATCAACTTACCAGCTGTGTGAGCGAATGAACTTGGAAGCATCCTCAGTTCCAGTCAAACCTTCCAATGAGTCTGCAGCCCCAGCTCACATCCTGACAGCAACCTTACGAGAGACCCTGAGCCACCAGCACTCGGCTAATCCACTTCCAAATTGCTGATCCACAGAAATTGTGAGATAATAAATGCTTATTGTTGTTTTCAGCCACTAAATTTTGGGGTAATTTGTTAGGTAGTAATAGATAACTAATAAAGTTGTTATTTTTTTAAAAGATTTTATTTTTTTCCTTTTTCTCCCCAAAGCCTCCCGGTACATAGTTGTATATTCTTTGTTGTGGGTCCTTCTAGTTGTGGCATGTGGGACGCTGCCCCAGCGTGGCCCGATGAGCAGTGCCACGTCCGCGCCCAGGACCTGTACCAACGAAACACTGGGCCGCCTGCAGCGGAACACACGAACCCAACCACTCGGCCATGGGGCCAGCCCCTAAAGTTGTTATTTTTTAAAGTCTATCTTAATCTAGAGGGCACCCTCTTTTATTTTTTCATATTATAGAAACTGAATCAGTTGTTTTATAGAATATCCCATAATCTGAATTTGTCTGTTAACTTCCCTGTAGTGTCATTTAACTTGTTCTTCTGTCCTCTGTTTCCTGCAAATGCAAGTTAACTCTAGAATCTTTATTTTGGGTCAGTATTTTTGGCAAGAATACTCCATAGGTGGCGCTTTGTGCATGGAATGATGTGGTGTTAAGACTGATCAGGAGGTTCAGGTGGTCTGGCAACAGTTTTGAACTTCAAGGACAAAAAGGAAAAATCCTATGTGTAAAAATGCAGGGAGAAAAACTAGGTTACCCACCATGGGACACAGTTGGAATCTAATAATTTTATAACCAACCATGTTGGTTTTTATGTGTGAGTAAAGACAACAGAATGACTCATTCTGATATTCAAATGTTCAGAAATATATACCAACTACATGTACTTCTTGGGGAAAAAAATACCTTGAGAATATATGTCACTCATTCATGCATTCGTTTGTTAATTCAACAAATCTTTGAGAACTTCCCATGTGCCCAGGTAGGGCTAGGACGTGAACTGTCCAGGAAGGAATGAAATGAAGGACTTGAGCATAGAGCAGCTGTGTGTGGAATGAAGGGCCAGGTGGTGAGCCCGAACCAGTGACAGACAGTGAGAAGGCCAAGTCCAAGCAAGCATCATCAATCAAGTTGTAAACCATCCAGGTCTGGCCGTTGTTCCAAGCCAGGTCGGGTGGCATCCTCCTTCAGGGGTATCT
Source organism: Equus quagga (assembly GCF_021613505.1). Classification (NCBI taxonomy): domain Eukaryota; kingdom Metazoa; phylum Chordata; class Mammalia; order Perissodactyla; family Equidae; genus Equus; species Equus quagga. The sequence continues at coordinate 83,833,013 of NC_060273.1, forward strand.
GATGCAAGTGGTGATGGAGAGCTGGGGAACCCCTGGGCTGTGGGCAGTGCAGGCCCGGGCTGAATCCCACTGTTCCCTGAGGGCCTGGACATGTAGGAAAAGAAAGGCCATCATTATGGGAAAGCACAGGCTCCAGAGCTGGGCAGCCAGCAAGAAGGGGAGCCCAGGAGGAAGACTATGCAAAGGGAGTGAGCAGTGCTGGTGGTAGTTCTGCTGGGGTGAGGGTAGGGGGACAGAGCCTGCTGATGGGTGGGCTTTCTAGAAGTTTCTAGCCCTGTTCTTGGGGCTGGGCTGAGGATGTGAAGAACATTAAAGAGGCTGTGGAGCAGGCAGGCCCCAGAGATGTGCAGGGAGCAACAGAGAGGACACCCTAAAAGCCCTCTGGTTCTGTCTGATGTCTCTTCTGTCAGGAGCTGTATGCTCCGCTGACTGTGGACTTACCCCCCTTGCAGGGCCATCTGCCTCAGGGCCCACCGTGCAGTCCCAGCCATGGTCAGTACACAGGCCCAGGTTGTGGCCTCTACCACAGCATCCTGTCCTTCTTACAGTAGTAAACAGGCCCACGAGGGCCCCGGCTGATCACAAACTGCCTGACAGGCTTCCTGCTCCTATGGCAACTGTCCTGGACTGAACTTAGAGGCTTCCACCATTGTGTCTGGCCCATCAGCACCAGACGCCCAGTGGGGAACACATGGCTTGGTTGTGCCTGCATCACTGGGTCTCACCCTTGGTGGGGATGAGGGCTGCTTATCAGATAGTGCCTGACTGCAGTCTCTCCTGCCTGCTGGCAAGAGGGGCTGAGGGAAACTAGAGAAGCTAGAATCATAGAATGAGGGAGAGGAAGGGGCACCAACTTTAGAGATAATTAGGAAGTGCTTTTATTTCTCTGAGAGTCCATCTCTGTCCAGATTTGAAGGAAAGTGCTGGCACCCCCACAGGTCTCACCTGTCTACTTTCTTTCTGGGCGAGCTTCTCCCTGCACCTCTGGGCGATGCTCCGCAACTCAGTGGGCATCCCGCTGCCTCCCAGCACTCCTTTTATCCTCCTTTATCTCTTTTCCTTTTTCCTTTATTGCTTCTCTTAAGAGGTAGTATAAAAGGAACTGTGACCCCATAGCTCCCTTGGCCCTTTCCCTGGCCAAACGCCAAATCCTGGGGTTTTTCCTGTCTCTGTGTAAAGATGAGAAACCTCCCTTCCACTTTCTAGGTTTCATATGAAAAGAGCTTGGACCAGGTGTCCGAGTGTTTCTGTTCTGGTTTGCTATGTGGCCTTGGGGTGTCTCTTGACCTCTCTGGCTTCCTGTGATGTTCTCATTGTCAGCCTGCTCTCGCTCCTGTGCTGTGGGCGGCAGTGTGATTGAAACAATGTTTTAACTCTTTTCCAGAGTGTGCATGACTTGCTTAGTGTCCATCCCTGCCTTCAGGCCAGGGCTCATCCTGTCCAGCCCAGCCCAGACCAAAACGTGAACGGGCTGGTGTTGGAGGTCCACGGACACAGGTGACTCCATCTCACCCTCCTGGAGAGAGCTGTCCAGTGTGGGCCCCTTTATCAGGCAAGAAAAGCGTGCTTGCCCTAAATTGAGCCTGTGGTTTCTTCAGCCCTTCTCTCTGCTGCTGTATAGAGGGAAACTGGGTCAGCTTTGTGCCCTGCCCCCCACCCGACTGCCTGTGAGACCCGAAGCAGATCAGGCTCAGAGCCTAAAGTGTCCTAGTCGGGTCCCTAGTCTGCATGCCTACTCGGAGGCTCTGGGTGCCATCTCTTTCTTCTCTGGGACACATCGAAGGCATTAAGCATCTCTTTCTTGGTTGTATTTCCCACTCTTTTTTGTTTGTTTGTTTCATTTTCTGCCTTTCAAGTTCTACTGTGTTCTCTAATTGCTCCAGAAGCCAGACAGATGGGCTGGTTTCTTTAACCAAAATGAAATTTAAAAATCATCTCAAAGTAAATGGGAGGCTCAGATGTTTTAGTTAACTTGCATGCCTCTCCTCGATGGCTAGTCTGCCATCACAAGAACTTCCTATTTTTAATAAGCCATCTGGGCCTGGCCATACCTCCCTCCAGAAGGCATCTAGCAGCTTTGCTGGACTTGGCGAAGGACATTGTCGACTAGAAATGACCAGCTGGAATGTGAGTTCCCCCGACTTGTGTGACTTGTGATTTGGGGGTGATTCAGGCTGAGTTAAGACGTGCCAGATCATTCTGTCCCATGCCTCCACTGTGGGTTGTGGGACCTGCAGCCTTGAAGGGCAGTGAGCTGCCCAGGACCACACAGCTGGAAATAAAAGTAGGTCTCCTGACTCCTGGTTTAGCTCCCTTTTTTCACATTATGGAGCTTGTCACAGAGCAGGGGTTTACTAAGGTTTTCTTGGAAGAATGAATGGATGGTCTCCTTCAGGAGAAATATGGAGAGCCTTGGTGAGGGGGCGTGGTTGAGAGACATGGACTCTTACTCTCTCCACTTTGGAACTCTCGAGTCACTGCCTTAGAAATAAGAAACGGATAAGGTTATATCTTCCCACACTTCCCCACTTTCATAAATATCTGGTTTTCAGTCTCATGTCCCAGGGCCTCAGTCAGTTCATATAAGGAGAATCAAGTCCTAAAAAAGACTGCTTCAGTCAGGCTAACCTCATATTAACTTCTTCAGGTTTGCCCTATAAAAGTCAATTTACCAGCTGTAAGTGGGCAGGGGTCTACCAGATGACCAGGGGGTCATGTTGTTCTACTGGAGACTGTTGGGGGCCATGGAACTTCTCTAATCATCAGAAGGTTGTGCAGTGAGCCCAGAATAAGAGCCAGGAGTGTTGGGGGTTCTTAGGGATATTCCCGCCAAGCTCTCCCCTCTGTTCCTGAGACTCCTTCCTCTAACACCTGGGGCCATGTTTCTTTGGAATCTGACACCCACCTCTCTGGATGGGGGAATGGGTTTAGTACAAAGGGCAGGACTCTTTCTGTGCCTCTTTGCTTTCTTAATCATATGACCTTGAAGTTTTGTTTCTTTTTCTTCTCCCATCATTGAGTAGGGTGTGTTGGTGGTGGGTAAATTTACCATTTAGCAGTTGGTGGTAGAATACGGAGGTGGGAGAAAGAAATGTTACTCACAGATCTTGGGCTTGAAGTTGGATGCTGGTAACTAGATACGACTTTGGGCTGTTTCCTTTTGAGAAAGGATGAGATGGTAACACAATGTTAGATGGAGGAATTTTTAAAAAGTGTATGTGAGGAACCTCCACAATTAACATTTATTTGTTGCCTACTGGGTGCCAGTCACTGTGCTAAAACTTTACATGCCTTATTTATTTAGTCTTCCCAGCAAGCCTTAATAGGGATATTATCCCTATTTTACAAGTGAGGAACAGACACAGAAAGTGTCAGTAGCTCCCAGGGTCGTGCGTTGGTCAAGCCAGGACTCAAACTTTGGCAGGTTCGCTCCAGAGCCCTAAGTTATATGGCTGTCTGGACAGGTTGTGTGTGTGTGTACATATGTGTGTGCATGCGTGTGCACACACGTGCATGTTCATGAATCTACATATGCAGGCATGCATGTGCCAGGCAGTCAAGAGGTTGTATGTGACGGACTTCTTTTATTTCAGCTACTTGGCACCTCCATTCTTTTCTTGTAAGAGCACCCTTTGTGTCTTTTGGGGACATTCCTTTACCTAATTTCAAGGACTCTTGCTCACAGCACTAGACCAACAGTGGGCACATGGCTGAATTGGGCCTATCAGACACTTTCCCCTGGACTTTGAATCTGGACTGGTGTTGTCCTGAGTGCTGTGCCCTAAGGAGGTAGCCCAGGAGCTCATGTCATTCAGGGCCGTTCTTGGGCCAGTTGGATTCCTGTCCTTCCCACGACCTTTGAGTCTCTGAGATTCCCTTTGTTGTTCTGATAAATTGCCCTCTCTTTTTTTATCTTTTCTTTTTCCTTTCCTTTTCTTTTCTCTTCCCCTCTCTTGTTCCCTCGCTCCTTCCTTCCTTGCATCCTTCTGATATGCATTGGTTACAACTAAAGAATCTTATCTGATACTCTCCCAGCATTTTTTTCCCAGTATTTCAGTCTGGTTACAGACCATTCTGTCTCTAAGTCACTTCACACCATGTTGCAACTACCAAGAGGAAACTCACCACGTTAAGGACAGTTGTGTGTCATGCAGGCTGATGCCAATCCTCTTCAAGGACCTCTTTTCAGTTCCGTCTTTTCAGTTATATCCCTCACTGTCTACGGGTGTCTCACTTAGGGAGCATAGAGTCCTGCTCCCAATGATGAAGTTGGGGGTACCTTACTTACCCCAGCACCTAGTTTCCAAATCCTAGGGTAGTGTGGCTGTCTTCTTGGAAGGTTTTCTGGGGCTGCTGACCTGATTGAAGGGTCATAGATTCCCATGTGTTCTAGCTGCAGAGGCCCTGGCTTGGGCACGGGGGGCTCTGAACCTGTATCTGGGAGAATTTTCCTTCCACAGGCTGTCATCCTGAGATCCTTGAGTAGGGAGGGCCATTTGGCTACGCAACAGTTGTTTGCTGAACTCTCATAATCTGCTAAGTGCTGGTGAGGAACCCTCTCCTTATTTACTTTTCTGTCTCCAGTGGCCACTCCCAGCTTGAAACAATACAAATCTATGGAGTGAATGTAAGGTACAGCTCCCTTCAACAGGGTGGAATGCCATCTCCTGTGTGGGCTGTCTCTTTGCTCTGGGTCAGGCTGTGGACAGAATATCCCAGAGCTGGGACAGCTGCTACCCTCACCTTGGCCCGTCTCACCTCCCCATTCTTCTTTATGTGCACAAAAGGCCAGCACAATCTGTTCATAAACTACTAATATTTCTCTCTTTCCATCCCTTCCCTGCCAGATCCATAGTTCCTGATGGGTCTTCAAGGGGTGGCGGTGGGCTCCCCGAGGCCAGTAACTGCCACTGTCCTTTTGGTTCCCCTAATGCTGTCATGGAATCCTCTGACTTTTTCAGCCTCTGCCCATTGCCAGACTCCTCATTGTCTTGTGGTGCTGTGTTCCAAGGGTTTATTTCACTGTATGAAACACAATGGCCTCTGATTCATACTGGAACTGCCCTTTTTAAACTAGTGTGAAATGGTTCCAGGGTCCAGATTTGGGGGAGGATTTTATGTCCTGTTTTGCAATCTTCTTCCTGGCCTTAGAAGCTAAGATGCTGGCTTGGTCTTTCACGTCTCTGGCCCTAATGAAGCCTTCTTATCCTACCTCGACCTCGTAGGACAGCCTCTCCTGGTCCCTGGGCTCTTGAAGAGATCATCCATTGGATTGTCCCTTCACAGCTAGCCTAATCCCACAGCCCTCGGTGACTGCTCCCAGGTCTGTCTGGTGTGGAGCTGTGTGAAATATTGATGACTCTCTCTTGCAGACGGTAGGGCTACAGTTATAGCACAGATACAGCTCAGCAAGGTGACTGCTTCAGTGATGGAAGAAAAGGACATGGTAGGTTTTTTTAAAGTTTAAACTAATATTCTGATCTGTCTGTTACAATTTCTTAGCCCCCAGGAAGCAGCCCTCTTTACTTCAGCTTCTACGGACGTCCAGCGAAATCTCCTTCTAGTCATTAAAATGCCTTTGTTTTGGGAAGTTTGCTGCTAGATGGAGTTTTCCAGGCCATTTTCTGTCCTGCTACTTCTGAAAGTTGATGGCTCTCTGGGTTCCTGCATCTTCTCTTTGTGTGGGACATAGTTAGCGTTGGGTGTGGGATGTGGTTGGTATAATGTGAAGACATGATTGAGAGTAAAATGATGGTTCCCCACCTGCCACCGGCTTTTGAATGTATACTTAACACACCGACATGCTACTGGCTCCAATTTGCAGCTCGGTAATAATTCAAACATTAACATAAGACGCTCCAGACTTTGAAAAAATGAAACTGCTTTTATATGAAACAGTGCTTTCTCTTGCATGTGAAGTGGTGATATGCCTTTCTTAATTTCATTCAGCAAAGGATGGGAGTAAAGGACAGAATTGTTCAAACTGGCTTTATTTTCAATATTTGAAGTCTGATTGGTTTTACAAATTGAATCCCTTCATACTTTTTTGAAGCTGAAGGTGTATTATTCAGCTGGGATCCTCTTCCTGCACGAGGAGCTCTGTTTGGAGCCGGCTGCCCTGCCTCTCTTCAGTCTATCCCTTCATTATTTCAGTGCACACAATACTAAAATATGTTAAACCCCACAACTGATAGAAATGCCCCTAGAGCCACAGAAAAACCTCCTGCTGCTTCTTTTGGCTCATTCACGGGGATAAAGGAATTGGGATAATTTCCATAGCAGCAACATTTCCCGGGGGAGAGTGAGGCTTGGTGTGCCATGGTGAGGTGAAGTTCCCCACAAAGGACATGGATGAGAAGCTGCCCTTCCCTGTGGATGGGGATCCACCAGCTTCAAGGCCACCTTTGCAAAAAGAGTGTTTTCAGTCACTGTTAGCTGTGTGTCCTCAGGGCTGGATGCCATCTCTTGATACCAAGTATACGCAGTGTCGAGAAGGCTGAGTACTCCAGGTGTCTCAGTAAGGTCTTGGTGAGCAGCATGGCCGAGCTGGGTCATGCAATCCCTTTTTGGCCTGGCTTCCCTCTTATAGGTGTGGGTGAGGTGGGCTCAGGCCCAGGGGTCAGCCATAGGGATACTGACTAGCTCATATGGGTATCAGTTCCACGATGGGAGATGACATCAGCCACCCCTTGTGACCCATAAAAGTTAATATTTGGGATTGATTTCCATTTGACTATAAGCCTCATGAGGGAAGAGACTCTTTTGTTCTTGCTTACTACTCTGTTCCCAGTTCTTAATGAAGTGTCTGGGACATCGTGGGTTCTTAACAAATATTCTTTGAATGATTGTATGAATATATGAAGTCACAATTCAAGCAATGAATAAGTTTGTCCAATGTATTAGTCAGTATAAAATAGGTTATGCTGCATTAACAAACACCCCCTAAAGCTTGGTATGACTTAGTGACAAAAGTTTATCTTTCACATGGAACTAGTCACATGGTCTGGCCTGACTGCAGGGGGTCTGGGAAACAGAGCTTTCCACATTCCCAGAAAAGGACGGAGATGCAACGAGATTTGGTGAACTCATAGCATTGTTTCTGCCACATTACGTCTAGAACAGCTTAAGTGGACAGTTTGAAGGGGGTCTCTGCTGATGGCCTGAGGTTTTTTGGAAAAGGGAGCCTTGCACAAAGTGAACATGAGTCTTGCTGAGGTCTCTATTGGATGCCAAGCTCACTTGTCCTTTTACCCTTTCGCTTGTATAGTTGCTTCCATCAGGAATGCCCTCCGTTTTCTTGTCGGACGAGCTAAAATTCTAACCTGTTCTTAGACACTCAGTTAAGAGTTATTTCTTCCGATGATCCATTCCTAGTCCATAGCCATGGTTAAGTGCACATGTATTTGCATGCTCAACTGCATTGACCCAGCACTTGGTTACTCACAATTGCGTGGTTTCTAATGACGCCAAGTACCTAAAGATTGTCTCCTCAATTAGTTCATAAGCTCCTGGAGAGTTGGCATGCTGCTTTCTTCTGCTCCCTCATCCAGCAGAGGACTAAGCACAAGGTGGATGCTTAATAAATTTGTGTTTTCAGCAGACATTGGTTGAAAAAAGGAAAGGGAAAATGGCAAGCATCCACACTGGGGAGCTGAGCTGGGGATCAGAGCAGCCCACCTTTAGCAGGTATGGGCTGCACAAGGGTCCCCTGGCCATTCTTCCTGAACGGTTGGGGCAGACTTCACAAGGTCCTCCACCATGCAACGTGAGGCGGGTGTTTATTTATCTGTGGCACACCTCCCACTTCCCATTGAGCAAAACCAAACTATGTGAACCCTGAGCAAGACAATCCCGTGGGCTGCGGTGGCTCATCCTCTGAGAAGCTTAAGAGCTCTGGCCCCAGGTCCCTTCATTACCAGCCTAAGTGTGGTTAATCTGCCCCTTTTCCCCTAAGTCTAGGCTGGAGCATAACGAACAAAAGACTTAATCACTCTGGTATTAAGATATTCCTTCCCGTCTGTGCAAATGTTCTTGGGTGTGTAATGTGAACATGCCGCACTCATTTGGAGCCATTGTTCTTTCTAAATGAGAAAATGCAAATGAGGCACTCAGGCTACCACACCATCACGCGCTGCATAAAATTTCTTGACATCAACATGAAGCTACTTAGCATAATTTTCCTGTTAATAAACTGCCAATTTAGTCATTCAGGTTTCAGCTTCTAAAGAATGGAACAGCATCAGGCTGGGTTTTTTCCCCCCATATATGCCTGAGTTTATTATTTTGGTGTTTATGTTAAAACATAGGAAATTGGAGTTTATGCGATTATTTGGAGATCTTCTACCCTAATTTGTTTACTTTCATAATTCAGGGAATCTTTGCTCATTTGCAAGGCAAAACAGAACTTTTCAGAGCATTTTCTTCTGTTCGGGACAAAATTTCCATATTTAAATGACTGAGGAAGATTTTGAGGATCTGACTGAGTAGAGTCTACACTGAAGGTGTCGGACCAGGGGGCTGTGCCTGCCCGGGTCCCACGTGGAGATCCTGAAGGAGACAGGAGGCCCCAGCGCCTGAGGGAAGCCTTGGAGGTGCCTGGGGTTCCCAGTTGGTGCAGGAGTCTCATTTCTGGAGGCCTCTCCCTCTGCTGCTCTCTACCTTCCTGGCCGTGGTCCAGCCATGCTAACCTCATTGCTGGTCACTTACGTCTTCCTTCAAGGAATATCCACTGTGTGCCTACATGTGCCTGTCATGGAGGCGATGCTGGGGTAACACATAGCCTAGTGGGGAGACATGCTACTCAGTGAATCATACGACCACAAGTTAAAATGCAAAGCAGGACAGCAAAGGTGCTCTGGGAGAGTAAAGCAAGGATCTGAGTAAGTTCCTGCCTTCAGGAGCTCACAGTCAAGACTGACTCATGTAATCACTGCTTGGCAGAAGTTTTACGAAGCTTGAAGTATCCGCCAAGTCTTTCCACTTCTCCAGGTTGTTGTGAAGTATAGACACGGCCTGACAAGAGGCGTCAGATATTTTTGAGCACCTACCTGTGCCAGACAGTGTTCCAGGCACCAGATATCTGGAGCTCTCGGCTTCTCAGTGAGATCACTGGAGGGCAGCCCAGTTTGGCTGTTAACTGCATGGGCTTCCGGTTAACCAGGCATGAGTTCAATCTAGTCTACACCACTTCTCATGCGTACACCTCGTCTCTCCCATTTGTCAAGTGAGTAGCTGAGTCATGGAATTGTTGGAGGATTACATGAGATGGGGGAGCACAGGGTTTGGCACGTGGAGGGGGCTTGATTAAGTAGTGGCTATTTTATGTTTCCAGAGAAGAGCACTCATGTTGGACAAGAGCCATGTCTGGTATTTCTGTATGTATGTCTCCCATGTCTGGGCCAGGGCTGAGCTGGAGGCCGGTCTTCGTGGAGCTGCCTCTCGCCATATTATTATTGTGTGATTCATACCTGGAGCCCAGCCTGGCCCCGGTGCTGTTTCCAGCTTCTCACCTCTTCCATGGGTGAATGGGCAAGGGTCTGGGAGAAGTGGGCCCCTCCTGGTGAGTGCCTGGTTACTGTGGGAAAACTGGCAGCAACTCTCTCTGGGTCTCCTGGGGTCCAGCTGCAAGGCAGGTAAGCATCCCGGCATCCTCTATGGGCTGGCTTGTGGGGTAACTGATGCACGTCCCCCACAGTGGAGTAGGAAGGGCTGAAATGGCTTCATCCTGGCTGCTTCCCGGCTTCCAGTGTTGGAAGAAAACCAGCTATCCCATCACTCCCCATGTGGTTGTTGCTCTTCTCTGAAGTCCTCAGATCTTGCTCAGGCAGGGAGATCAAGGACTTGACTCCCTCCCCCACAGCCACCCGCCCAACCTAGGACTCAGCAGTTTGATTTATACCACCAGATGGAAGCTCCCTGGTTGGGAGTTGGGCTGGCCCAAACAGGGGGCATTCTGGGAAGCTGGAAGGATCCCCCAAAGCTGTCTGGTGGCCAGCTTGAGCTCATGGTGCCTTGATTCAGTGCATCTACCCTTCTTTCTTGGGAGTTCTATGGCTTTTGTGGTCTCTCTTTTAATCCCAGGTTCTTGGCATCACTGTTTCTGTGCCTGCTTTTTACAGCGCAAAGGCAGATCGGTTGCCTCTGGATCTGCAGGGCAGCCCGGTGGGCTTCGGACAGCGGAAGCCGAGCAAGGGAGGAAGGTCCTGAGCTGTTTCCTGCCCATCTGACCTTGCACTTTGCTTTGCTTGTCTATGAGTTTGTCCAAAGCAAAGGTTGAAATGATTATTCCAACCCATAATTTATTCTTTGTGCATTCTAATAATTAGCAGAGCTGCAATTATCACATAAATTTAAAAAGACAAGCTGAAAAATAAGTATCTTTATAACTTTTTTTATTAAGGTTATGAAAGTTAACATCCTGGTGAAATTACAGTTGTACATCATTGTTAGTCATGTTGTAGGTACACCACTTCACCCCTAGTGCCCTCCCCCCACCCCCTTTTCCCCTGGCAACCACCGATCAGTTCTCTTTGTCCATATATTAACTACCACCTATGAGTGGAGTCATACAGAGTTCATCTTTCTCTGTCTGGCTTATTTCACTCAACATAATACCCTCAAGGTCTATCCATGTTGTTGTGAATGGGACGACTTTGTCCTTTTTTATGGCTGAGTAGTATTCCATTGTATATATATACCTCATCTTCCTTATCCAATCATCAGTTGCTGGGTACTTAGGTTGGTTCCATGACTTGGCTATTGTGAATAATGCTGCGATGAACATAGGGGTGCATGGAACTTTTGGAATTGCTGATTTCAGGTTCTTAGGATAGATACCCAGTAGTGGGATGGCTGGGTCATAAGGTATTTCTATTCTTAACTTTTTGAGGAATCTCCATACTGTTTTCCATAGTGGCTGCACCAGTTTGCATTCCCACCAACAGTGTATGAGGGTTCCCTTTTCTCCACAGCCTCTCCAACATTTGTCACTCTGGGTTTTGGATATTTTTGCCATTCTAACAGGTGTAAGGTGATGTCTTAGTGTAGTTTTGATTTGCATTTCCCTGATGATTAGTGATGATAAGCATCTTTTCATGTGTCTATTGGCCATCCGTATATCTTCTTTGGAGAAATGTCTGTTCATGTCCCCTGCCCATTTTGTAATTGGGTTGTTTGATTTTTTATTGTTGAGTTGTGTGAGTTCTATGTATATTATGGAGATTAACCCTTTGTCGGATAAATAACTTGTGAATATTTTTTCCCAATTAGTGGGCTGGTTTTTTGTTTTAATCCTGTTTTCCCTTGCCTTGAAGAAGCTCTTTAGTCTGACGAAGTCCCATTTGTTTATTCTTTCTATTGTTTCCCTCATGTGAGGGGTTCTGGTGTCCGAAAAGATTCTTTTGAAGCTGATGTCAAAGAGTGTGCTGCCGATATTCTCTTCTGGAAGACTTATTGTTTCAGGCCTAATCTTTAGGTCTTTGATCCATTTTGAGTTTATTTTAGTAAATGGTGAAAAAGAATCGTTGATTTTCATTCTTTTACGTGTGGCTGTCCAGTTTTCCCAGCACCATTTGTTGAAGAGACTTTCTTTCCTCCATTGTAGGCCCTCAGCTCCTTTGTCAAAGATTAGCTGTCCATAGATATGTGGTTTCATTTCTGGGCTTTCAATTCTGTTCCATTGATCTGTGCATCTGTTTTTGTACCAGTACCATGTTGTTTTGATTACTGTAGCTTTGTAGTATGTTTTGAAGTCAGGGATTGTGATGCCTCCAGTTTTGTTCTTCTTTCTCAGGATTGCTTTAGCACTTGGGGTCTTTTGTTGCCCCATATGAATTTTAGGATTCTTTGTTCAATTTCTGTAAAGAATGACATTGGAATTCTGATTGGGATAGCATTGAATCTGTAGATTGCTTTAGGTAGTATGGACATTTTAACTAAGTTTATTCTTCTAATCCATGTGCATGGAATGTCTTTCCATCTCTTTATGTCGTCATCGATTTCTTTCAAGAGCGTCTTGTAGTTTTCGTTGTATAGATCTTTCACTTCCTTGGTTAAATTTATCCCAAGGTATTTTATTCTTTTTGTTGCAATCGTGAATGGGATTGAGTTCTTGAGATCTTTTTCTGTCAGTTCATTGTTAGCTTATAGAAATGCTACTGATTTATGCATGTTGATTTTATACCCTGCAACTTTGCTGTAGTTGTTGATTGTTTCTAATCATTTTTCTATGGATTCTTTGGGGTTTTCTATATATAAGAGTATCTCTATAATTTTTAGTTTTAATTTTCAAGATAAAGTCTCAATAAAAGCCTTTCTTTGTTCTTCACTGTATTTTGTCCCTCTTTTGAGTGGATTCACAGAGGCCTTTGTTCTTTTTTACCTGTAATCCTTGGAGAGCAAGGACCTCCTCATGGATTTCTTTTTAAACATTGATTGAAATATTGATGTGAAGAGTAGGACACAATTTTAGCCTTCCAGTGAGTCTCAGACACCAGGGTCTTATACGCTCGTCCGTCTTGAACCTGGGGGAGAGAGAGATGGTGCGGCCATGAGGACCATGCACAACTGGCAAGGCCTCCTCAGGGGTGTGTCCCCATGTGCCTACATTGTCCTTGTGGGCAGCTGTGCCATGGTTGGGTGGAAGCCTGACCATGCGCTGCTGGTGGGGTCCAGCCTCCCACCCAACTTTCTAGGCATCTGCATAGCCTCATGGGCATTGGCCTTCAAAGTGGCCCTCTTGGGAATCCCGGCCCCCATGCCAGCTGGGCTTGTGTGGCAGTCTGCCTGGAAGGTCTCCAGGACAAATCCATGACAAGCCTAATGACTTCTAGGCTCAGCCAGTGTTTGTAACAAGACGAAGTGCTTCCTCCAAAGGGTCTTTCCAGGCCTTCAGTGTTTCAAAGTGAAGCTCTGCCTCACAGCCGGGCGCAGTTCTAAGGGCTCTCTGCATGATAACTCATTTAACCCCTATTTTACAGATGTGGAAACTGAGCCACACGGCACTTCAATAGCTTACCAGGTCTGAGAGGTGGAGAGAGGAGGGGGCAGGGATTTGAACCCAGTCCTGGCTCTGAAATCTGTGCTTTTGGCCTGCTCTGCTAGACTGCCTCTCTAGGGGGCCAGTCCCGCCAGCAGGAGCATCACCACAGGCTGTAGCAGGCAGGGCCCACTCGCTTCTCTTCACCAGGCCTCTTTATGAAGTGCCACAATTGCCATATCAATAGTGGGACGATGTCATTGATTTTAGTGGCATTTAGATCACAAGAGCCTGTCTGGAGCTGTGCCCCGAGATTTATGCTCCCCATATCCATTAGAGCTAATGCGGAACGTCTGCATAAATCATGAGTGGCGATAGGGAGTTACAGCTTGGAGTTGCCCTCGATGCATTTTAACGGCCAGCTCTGAATTGGAATGCTCACCCTCTCTAGTTATCACATGTCCCCTTGCATCTCAGTTGTTAGTTTTCTTGCAGAGACCTGGGTTTGGGGAGAAAAGCCCAAAGCTCTGGGCTGGATATTTTGTAGCTGTGTGGTCTTGGGTTAGTTACATCACCTCTCTGAGCTGTCTCTGTTTTCCCACCTGTTAAATGAAGCAAACACTGTGGTGTGCTGTTTCGAGAAGAGTTAAAGCCCCGAGCCCAGCAAATGTCAGCACTCCCTTTCCTTCCACCTTTTCTCCTCTCAGTACAGGGGACCAAGAGAGGTTGTGCTTCTCTTTGGTACCTAAATTCTCCAGCTGAGAGAACGGCCAGCTGTCCGTGCTGACCAGATCCAGAGAGGCTGTGGAGCTCAGAAGAGAGGTCAGCTCTGTGACTGCAGAGCAGAGTCGGAGGCCAGGTTTCTTCTGCTCATGACCTCTCTATACCTGTATTTATTTGTTCATTCATTCTGCAAGTGTGTATTGTTCCTAACGGTATTTATTTTAAGTTGGGGATAAAAGAGAGCTGGTAGAATCCTGACGGTGGAAAAACCTGGTGGTTACTCTGCTCTCACCTTAACAGACTGTCCTGAGCCATTCAACTGTCTTGCAACCCACAGATGCTAAAGCTGATCTTGACACTTGGTTCTTTGTCTCTTTGCGTGGGCTTTTGCCATTTTTTATAGAAGCCAGGTGCCCAGGTCCAGGGTATGCCTTTAACCAGTTCCCTGGGCATCTCTGCATGGTCAGGCTGGGGCTGAGGGCTGTGGAGTAGACAGAGGGTGAGAAAGGAGAAGTTGTGGCCACCACCCGAGCGAGGTGCACAAGTTCGTGAGTGTCTGATGGGGGCCTCTGAGAGTCCAGGGTAAGGAGAATGAGAGAAAGAGAGCCTATATAGCTTATCATCCAAACTGGGACACTTGAATGACAGGGGGCACTGTTAATAAACACAATGGACAGAGGTGTAAACCAGGACTGCCTCAGGCAAACTGGGACATCTGGCCTCCTCGTCAGGCCAGGCAGAGAGGCGAGAAGGCTTCATGACGGGGGCTGGGGCTGGGCCTGATGGAGGCAGCACTTAGTGTTCAGATCGCAAGGCCCCAGGAAGGCGTGATCCGGTCAGAGGCAACCATCCATCCTAAAAGGGAGCATTTTGGAGAGTGCACTTTTCTCTCTTTCCAAGGAAGAGGCGTCTGAGGGCTGATGCTGATCTCTGAGGTGCTTTCCCGAGCATTGGGCTGCAGTGCTGACCCCTCCCCGAGTCCCTCCGAGTCCCCCTCAGTCCTGACCAGATCCCCTGGATGCAGATCTTCCTGGGTTGCAGAGGATGGAAAGAAACATCCCCAGCCTCCACAAGTTTGTTTCCTAAACCCAATGTCTTTCTGGTCCTCCTGCAGAGAGCACCCCAGAGAGAGCACATTGCTCCCACATATGTACCGGGATGTGTCAAAGCCCCTTCGTCTCTCAGCCAATAAAAATGAAATTGATGGCTTACATAGAAGTGACTAGATAGTCACCCTCTCAGATGGCTCCTTTTGAACTGGCTGGGGGCATGAGTATATGGATGAGGCTGCTCCGAAACCTCTTCCTGGTGGGGTCTCTGGCCCTTAAGGTGGTTTGAGATGGGGCCTCTGGGCAGTGAAGGAGGGGTAGAATGAAGGGACAGCATGATCAGGGCAAGTCGCCATCCCAAGGAGGTGGACACAGGAGCTTCCACCTGCTCTGAGGCACTCCTGAGTGGCCCAAGCCATCACTCACTGATGGCAACTGCAGGTGATGGCTGCGTCGCTGTATTTCATCAAGGAAAATAAATATCTCTGAAAGTGCCCTTCCTGCTGCCGAGGCAGGAAAAATATACTGGAGGAAATACACCAAAGGAGCCCAGGTTTTTAGAATGAGTGAAGCCAGTCCTTGAAGAGCTCGTATCTCAAGCAGAAGTCAAATGTGGAGTTTGTACATAAGAGGAGAAGGTGGTTTATCTGACAAAACTGCCAGCTGGCATCTCAAGATGGGAGCTGACTCTAGTGAATAAATGGGCTCTTATTTGGGGGGACGTTTGGTCCAATCACTCTAAAACCCCTCATTTCCTCCCCTGTCTTCTCAGCTCCTCCTAAAGTGGTCAAAATGGGTTTCACACAGGTGGTCTGTAATCTGGAGAGGTCTCCTTCCTGCCTGTTTGTAACAGCTGTTTCACTTTAATATTGGCCGTGTGTCTAAAATTTTGTGTGTAGAATGATTTGTAAGTCACATTCCTTTTTCTTGCTCTGGGGAGTCTGTTAGGGACTGATTATAATCAGTGATGATAGGTACTGTTTATTGAGTGCCTACTGAGTGCCAGAGACTGCCAGGGGTGGATAGAGTGGTGAGTACGGACAGCAAGACCCTTGTTCTCATGGGATTGGTTTCCTAGTGGAGGAGAGAATCTTCACCAGTTTTCCTTCCCCTGGAAATTAAGGCCAGCTTGGGTTGGCCCCCACCCCATCTTAAGGAGACCCAAACCAAGATGACCCTTCCTCCCCGTGTTTCGGCAGACTGACTGCTCATTTCCCACATTTTAAAAGGAGGGCATAACCAGAGAGGACGGTAACGTCAGGACACAGAGCTGCAGCCCCTTGGGCTGTGTGTTTGGGGAGCATGTGGCCAGGGTTGGGACTGGTCCTTCTTCTATGGTCCCGTGGTGTCTCCCACATGCCAGGAGTAGTGAGCAACCTGTGGAGTGAGGTATGTCGCTGCAGTGGAGCAGGGCAGTGCCCCTGGGTCTGGTTCAGTGTCTCAGGTCTGGCAGTGAAGTGGCTGGTGGGGAACCATATCTGGGGCTCATATCCAGGGACAGGGCCACAGGGGACGTGAGCCTACTGTTGCCTCACCTACTTCAAAATAGAGCAGAGACTCTCCCACAGGTGGAGTGTCACAGCAGGGCACTGAAGAGATGGAAGGGGCATTGCCAGGAGAGGTTGGTGGCCAGGGTCCAAATAAACACAAACTTCCTCATTCTAGAGAGGAAGAAGGCAACCTGGACGTCAGCCTCACATCTTTAATGAACTGAATTTCTTCTCCCTCCGTCTCTGCCTCTTCCTCCCCCTCCCTGCCTCTCCTCTTTCTACCCCACGGCTGTTCAGTCAGCAGCATGTGCCAGGCTCTGATCCCGGCATTGGGAAGACACATTCCCAGCTTTCAGGGGACCCACAGGCTGGTTTCTCACCCGATGCTCAAACGTGCCTTATGAGAGCGCAGACAGGAAAAGACCTGGCACACAGAGCTCTGAGCAGGGACGCCTCCCTGGTGGGCAGGGGCTGCGGGTCCTAAAGTGACGCCTGAAGGCTGGGGCTAAGGGCCGTGTGGACAAGGCTCCCAGGAGGAAGCGACTGGGGCCCATTTCATAACCTAGCAGAGGGCTGAGCCTGTGGTCAGAGCTGCTGGGCCTGCCCCCTCCCTGCTTGTGCAGCTTTATAAACACGGATACCGGCCCCACCTGGGATGTTGCTGTTATTGGTCTGGGATACGGCCTGACCACGGGGAGTTTTAAAAGCTCCTTGGTGATTCTAATGATTCTAAAGAAAGCCCAGGTGAGAACCACTGGGCTGAAAAGGAGTGAGGTTTATGGGAGTGTGGGGGAGAGAGAGAAGGCCACTGCTTCTGAAGAATATGAACACGGGGGTGGGAGGGAGAAGGGGGGAAGAGAATAAGAGAGAACTGCGGGGGAGGGGGAGGGGACTGTGAGGTAAGGGGGCTGTGGAGGGGGGAAGGGGCTACAACGAAAAGAGTTCTGGAGGCTGAGGTAGGGTTAGGAAGGAGGGTACAGTGGGAGGTAAGAAGAGGGAGGAACAGCCGTGGCAAGGAGATGAAGACAGTGCGGAGGTCCTGGTGAGCTGTCAGATACGCTCAGATTGGTGTCGGGCACATCTGCGAGGCAGCCCCCTGCCACAGGCCCACCCCGACCTGGTACAGCTTCCCAGGAGGGGAGGACCGCTGTGAGAGGCACAGGGCAAGGCCTATTTCATGACTTCTTAAGAAAGGGGACTTGGCAGGGGGGTGTGTGGGGGTTGCAATTCTACAAAGCCACCCATCGCCTCTCCCTTCCCTCCTCCCGGGGAGACACAGCTCCCTGGCTCAGCCTCACGGAGAACAAGGCTCAGTGGCCCCTCACTTGGTGTGAGGCCGCTCCAGACCCCACAGAGAGCTGTGCCCGCTGAGAGCTGTCTTTGGACACACCTCTCAGTGGCTTGGGTGACCTCTGTGGAATTCCCTCTGGCACCTTATGCTTCCTCCTCTGGAAAAGCTTCTGCTGAGTGCTAAGAGTACAGCATCCCAGAGCCAGGTCACTTCATCCTTAAGGCTCAGAGTGGGTACGGCTCACCCAAGGCTGATGGCAGAGGCAGGATTCAACCCTAGAGCTCGGGGCTCCCAGGCCCTTCTGCCCAGACCAAGCTGCAGAGATCTTTTCTAAGCCAGCTGTAGCCTTTCTTCTGTGTGTGCATCCTTTCCCCAGTTGTTTGGCGCTATTTGGTTTTATTGTTGCATTTAGGTCCTGGGAGATGATTACGTTCCATGAAACAGTGTGATTGATTGACCTTTTGAAATGTCAGCAGTGGCTCCCCGCTCTAGGGGATTTGTGTGCTTCATCAGCCCTTGCCTCCTGGGCCATGTGAGCAAACCAATTCTGTAATCGGCAAGACAGCAGAAAGTGGGGAGCCTGGCAACTGCTCATGGGCAGGATCCTGGAGGAACTGGGGCGCAAAATCATCCCTATCATTTAAACAAACCAGGACTGGGTTTGGAAACCAGACAGTGGCAGCGGGGAAGAGCTGCGAGTCAACCAGATCTGTTCCTGGGTGGGCGCTAACTTAGACACCCTCCTTCCTGAAGAAGAGGGAAGCTCACCTAAGCCTTGGAATTGCCATGGATGCTTAGCTGCTGCTAAAAGGAATGACCACGTGCTTATGAGCTGGTGATGATGCAATGGGAAAGGGCTCTTCCCACACTTGCCGCTACCAGGCCTCCCTCACCTTCTCATATGGTTGGAGACTCGGCTCTCCAGGTTTGGGCTGTGGCCTTCCAAGGGCCTAGGGAAGACGTGATGGCTGCCAGAAGGTCTTGGAAGTTGCTGTTGGTGGGGCCTCCCTGCCCTGCTTGACGTTTACTCCCCCACGTCATCCTTCCCCTGCGCAGCATCCCGTGGTTTTCAAAGCTGAGGGATATAGCACACCAAGAGGGAGGGAGGGGATTAAGTCATCCCATTTCTGTTGCCTTGGTCGGAAGTGGAAGAGCCATGTGGAAGGGGACTGGCTGGAGCTATGTGCTCATGAGTATTTATGTATCTGCATGTCTGTAGTTCACACAAAGGTTGAAGAAAATCTCCTTCTAGCAATCAGAAAGCTCTGTTATGTGACATTTAGGAAATTTCCCAGCACAAAAGATGGTCAAGATTCTAAATGCTGACTGAAAGCCTTAGGAGAGTCTTAAATGTCTTCAGATTCATCAATTATTAAGTTGTAGTTACGTTATTTTATTCCTTGAAAAATTGGTAGTTCTAATATGGTGACTCCGGTAACTTTATTTTAACCAAGATAGTTACCTAACCAGCAGATTCTTTTCATAACCATGCTCGTAGAAGATGTATTATCAGTTTTCTAGTATTGAAGTTTCTGTGCGATGTGAATGATTCAAATAGCTGAGAAGTACTAGAACCACCCAGTACGTGTGTGTACATGTGTGTGCACGCGTGTGTGTCAGGGGGAGAAGAGAGAGGGAGGTGTATGTGAGTGAGTCACAGAGACTTTCTGGAAGAGGGGCAACTTCATCTGGACTCTGAATAATGCAAGGGAGATGGTGAGGGCTGTGGCTGGGGGCCAGAGGACCCACAATAGGGAGGAAGAGAAGATTCAGACAGGTATTGGGTTTCTGTGGGTGCAACCCCCAGAACCCTGGCTTACTCTAGATGATTGCCCCAGCAGAGTCCCTTCAGGATCAGAGGAATGCACAGGTGAGCCTGGATCCTGTGGGGTTGGCAGGTACCCCGTGAGCAGGATTCATGGCCCAAGCAAGGCAGCCCCAGTGGTAGGAGGGGAGCAGGATCCACACAGAGCCTGGTGATGGCCAGGGCAGGGGACAGACGGGGGCCCCTGTTCCAGAAGGAGGTGTGTGGGGGCTGTAGGCAGATTCTTTGTCATTTTCCATGGCTAGAGTTAATCTGTACAACACACATTCCACTAACCTTCACATCCCCCCCTCAGTCCTCTGGCACTTCAGCCTGTATCCAGATGCCTGTGCAGTTCAGCCCCATAGGAAGAATATATTGTCAGCTGAAGTTATAACTCCGAGGGAGCGGGAAAATGCCTTTTCATGTTCCCAGATCACAGACGAACCCTGATTCATCTCAGGACAGCAGTGGGTATGCCATTAGGATCCAGTGTACAATATGCCTGATGCTGTGCCTGGCACAGGGTGATTCTGACACTGGTGACAGGGTGTGACCACACGGGGCTGACGGGCTTCGTGGAGAAAGGGCATCCCTGAGCTGCTCTGAATTTGGGTCAAGAGATGCCCCTGCCATATCTGCGTATGACCTGGTCCTTCTTGCTATGTAAGAACATAAGCAAACTTGTGGCTGTGGTCCCTTAGGTGGGGGTCTAGGATTTAGGACTAGCCTTCTGTGCACTAGGTCCAATCTGGGCTAATGCCGCAGGTGTGTCTCCTGCCTCGGGGCTGCAGCCTTCATATGGTATGACCTGACCTTAACTTGTAGGGAGATGCAAGAGTTGTGAGGTCCACTTATCTGCTCTAAATCCGTCACTAGGGCTGTGCCCATGGGATCCCAGAAGTGCCAGTCGGTTCCATGAAGCTGTCGATTATACCAATTTCTTGGCATGATTAGCCAAAAAATCAAGTGTAAAGAAAACTCAAACTTCTAAACAAGTTAGCCATGGCACTGAATTTCCCGGTTTTCTCCTTCATCATGCCCACAGGGCTGTTTCCTGAGGTCTCTCCTCTGATTTCCATCCCCTCGCCTCGCCTGTGTCCTTTGCTGGGCTTTGCTGCACTCATGTGATGTGGCCCGACTCAGCCTGGGCACGGTGCTCGTTTCTCAGGGTCCTCTTCCATTCCCCCCATACAGGGATGGATCCTGCGGCTCCTCCCCATCACTGCCACGCCCTCCAGCGTCGTGTGCCCCCAGGTGTGTCCCAGAGAGGCTCCTTCCTCTTCTGCCAAGGGCTCTTCTGTGGTGGTGGTGGAGGGCCTCTCCAGTCCTCCCAAGGGTCCTCTCAGAAGACCCCCACCATCCTCCACCCCCAGGACATCCATGTTGTAGGTAGCAGCTGTCCATAGTGTGTTTCAAATACGGCAATTTTTTCCTATATTGTCTTTCAATGGAAAAATAAGGAGAAAATCTTACTCCCACACTGGCTGTGTGCCCTGGAGAAGCTGGGGCTCTGCTGGGCACCAGGTAGCTTCCCTGGCCCTGCCCTGCAGCCTCTCCTCCTTGGGGCCCTCCTCTCTGGAAGTCCACCCGGCTTGCTGTCCACGTGTCCGCACTCCTGCCCTCAGTGAGTTCTTGGCCTTCTCTTCCTGCCTGGGATCCTGCAGAGCTTTCATCTCATTTTCTTTTTCTATGTCAGGCTGAGTCTGGAGGTTCCTGCAGGGGCTGTGAGATCTCCTTTCACAGATGGTTCCATCTCTCTCTGGAAGTTTCCCCAGCTACAAAGTCCTTCTCCATCCCTCTGGCCAGGGCAGACTGTGGTCATTTGCCTGCCTTGTCTAGTGTCCTGCAGAAGTGTCTGGTGAAGTGCAGTCAGATGATTATAAATGGATGGGCATGCGACGGGTGGAGACAGTCCTGGTGTACGGACAGAGGGACGGAGCCCAGGGAGGCTGTGGCTGAGGCTGACCCTGGCTTTGTAAGTGCCTTTTCCTCCCCGGCCCCTCAGGGTTGCTGTCTATGTGGGAGCTCCTTTGTAATGATCTAATTGGAGCGGTAACGGATGTAGCATTCTGCCGCAGCTAACAGCGGGATTGGAATTTGAGGAGACGCAGAGACAAATTACCTCTGAATTTTCTTGCAGCCATAAAAGCTTTGACTGTATAGTAATTTTCCATTTCTGCTGCAGGCATATTTGCATATTGCTTAACAATTTATCTCCCGTCATTTGTCAGATATTATCCATCTCCTGTTAATAAGCTAAGACAGGTCATATTAAGACTTCGCAGGCCTCCTGAGCTCGCCGTCAGCCCAGCTCTCCTGCCCACGGGGCCTCCCTGCTGTGGTTGCAGACGGGGCACAGCGGGCTGCGGCTCAGTTCTGGGTCAGGGGCTCTGTCTGTGGCCCCTTCGCATCCTGGTCTGTCGTGTCCCTGTTCACAGGCTTCGGAGCAAGCTCTGGTAACCCAGCTCTCCGTAAGCGAGAGCCCTGCTCTGGTTCCCACTCGTGGCTCTGGCTCCCAGTCTCTCTAAGATTTTGCCTAACTCCTTTCCCTCCCTGGAACTCAGCTTCCCCACTTCTAGAACAAGATTCTAGGGCAGGGTTAATTACCTACCTCTTCTTCTTCTTTTTTTTTTTCTTTTAATATAAAAGCAGTAACACCCTGTCTTTCAAAATAGGATTTCTGTGGAACTCCAGTATATGGAAAAGGCAACTGGTGAGCTGCGTTGAGGGATAGGTGGAGAATGGGGTCCTTGTTCCTGCCTATTTCCACTGACCCTGCTTGCTTCCTCACCCGGAGAGGCCCCGGGGCGCCTCCTGGCCTCTTGGGCCCCGTGGAGCATAGCAGGAAGGTTCCGGTGGAATGTTCTCGGTCCTGCCTTCTGCCCCGACACTCTGGGGCTCCAGGGTTTTCAGCACATTTGTTCAGCACGTGCCGCTGGCCTGGCTCTGTGCTCGGGCTGAGGAGGGAGGCATTTTCCAGCTCTCAAACGTGAGAGGCTAGGACTCTGCTTCCTCTGAGCCCCGAATCGGTAGTAGTAGATTTAGTTGGCCACTGGTGGACAGATTTTCAGAGGAAAGAAAAATGGTTTGATGCTGAATGTGTGATTAGATTTGCATAATTGAATTGAAATAGAATTAAAGGGTCATATGTGTACACAGTGATGCCTAAAATCAGATTGTGGTGATGTGTGCTCAGTACTAAAATGGGTTCCTCAGGGACGTGTGGATATCCGCTTCCCAGCATCTCTGCAAGAGCTGGAGAGAGGTTTCTTGGGGGAGGGGATTGTTTGGGGAGCCTGTCGAGGAGACAGAGGGGTGGGGGTGACAACGGTCATTTGCCGAGCACTTCCTGGGTGCCAGGCCTGTACTAAGTGATTTACCTGGATTTTCGTGTTGCATCCTCGCAACATCTGTGACGTAGGTACTGTTACAGAGAAGCACCCGGAGGCTCAGAGTGGTTAAACTCGTAAGAGACGCAGGCAGGACTTGAACCCAGACAGCGATGCCATGGGACCTATGCTCCTAGCCGTTCTCTGTGGAACCGAGTGGAGCGAGCTCAGGCATTCTGTTGGAAAAAACATGCAAACATATTCTACTGTGTGCACTTTGTGACTAACTGCTATCATTTCTATTTATAAGTTTGATGGCTGCTGTTATTTTGATGTGAAAATAAAATGTCAAAATGTACCAATCCGAGGATGCGTGTAGGGGATTAACAATCAGTGGTGAAGAGGAACAGATCACCGTGCAGCGCCGGGCTGTCCTCCAGCCGTGGGAGACCGTGCTCCCAGCAATGCCAGCATGCACTCGGGCCACCTGAGGCTGCCCTCTCTAACTGTGTGTTTCTCTGACCTGGTTTCTGTATTCAGCATGGACTGTCCTCCCTGAGGCAGTCAACGTAGCCAAGGCTTGACAGTTGTCATAATCATGACTGAGACACTGACATTTCTCCTTCACACGAAATGTGCCCAAGAATCAGTCTGTGTCTGAACTGGTATAGAGAGGCCCATCATTCTCAAGGTTACAGGCCACTCTGCCTGTTTGTCATTCTGACATCGTCTACGTCTGGAAGAGTCAGAATCCTGTAGAATTTCCTGATGAAGACTGGGAGTGACTTTTTCCTAATGTTCTGCTGGATCACATACCACCTCATTTGAACCTTACAAAGCCCAGCAACGTAGGTGGTTATACTGAGTGAGTGGTTGAGAAACTGAGGCCCTGAGAGGTGACGCTATTTCACAAAGGTCACACGGTTGCTGGAGTAGCAGAGTAGTGAGGAGAATGAGCTGCCTGGGTTCACCTCTTGGCTCTGCCAGTTGGGAGCCATGTGACTGGGTACTGTCTCGGGTCTGCACTCCATCCTGGCATCTAATTACACATCCGTGTCCTTGGCATAGCTGGAGTACATACTTCCCTGCCCGCGTCAGGCAAGCTCGGCTTGGCCATCGGACGTTAGCAGACATGGGGTGATCAGAGGTTTTCAATGTGCTTCTTCAGTTCGGCTTGCTCTCTTCTGTGTGTGGCCTGTCATTTGGAAAGCTCATCAGGGGCTGGCTGACCCTTCAACATGGACCACAGAGTGAAGACCCATGGGCAGATGTGAGTCTGACGAGAATTACACGGATATGTGATTTTATTCCAAGATGGAGTGCAGATCCAAGACAGTACCCCAACCTACCACAGTCACTAGAGGCCAGGCTGGTGCAGTGGAGCCCAGACTAGATTAGCCAAATTGTAGCTGGCCTGCAGAACTGGAAAAGTAAATGCTTATTTTATAAGATAGGGAGATTTTTGAAGTTATTTGTCATGCAGCAGAAACCCACTAGCACGACGTCCGTGGTCAAGGAGCTGACTCTTTGGAGCCTCCATTTATTAATGAATGAAATAAAAACATGAATACCAACCTTGTAGACTAGTTGTGGGGATTAGATGAGACAAGCGCAGTTCCTGGCGTAGAGTGGGTACTCAGCGTTTCTTTAGTTTTGCTTTCTGAGCAGGTGAAGTTTTCCTCGGGGTGGTCTCTGATGCTGATGCTGCTGGTGCAGACGGGGAATCCCTGACTTTGGGCAGAAGCTGATTCCAGCAGATTTGCTCCCTCCTGGCTTCCTAGCCCCCTAAGGCCTGGCTTGCTGGAGCAAGTGGAATCCAGCATGGCTTCCTCAGGCCCTGCCGGGGACTCTGGTTAGCCTGAGTGACAGCATGAGAAGGCTCCTGGTGAAGGCACTTTCATTCCTCTGGGTGGTTCTACATGTCATTCCCTCCCCTCAGAGAGGGAAAGGCTGGTCAGAGGGCTGGGTCAGGAAGCCTGGGTTGCAGTAGGTCCCAGACCTTCAGAACACCACCGGCTGCCTTTCTTGCTGCTGTGTTGAGATTCTGTCCCTCGAGAAGCAGACTTTGTCCCCCTCATCCTGTGAGGGAGAGGTCCAGGCAGTGATGCTGTGGCCCCAGGAACAAATCTCTCTCTGAAGGGAAGGCAGAGGCTCTGGGCCTGAGTGCAGTGGTCTTGTCTCCCAGGAGGGAGACCCACCAGCTCTCATAGAACCACTGCCAGCCTCCCTAGGCCTCATTCTACCTTGTAGTCGTCTGTCCTGTGGTGTCGCTGTGAGTGGATCCAGAGCCCAGGATTCCCAAGGAGGTTTTTAGGACAGACCTGGGACTTTCCCACTTTTCCAGTAGTGAAACCGTCTCCCATGTACGAGTGCCATCTCTGCAGGCGTTGTGCCAAGCCTCCTCCTTGCATGATCTCACGTGCTAGTTGCAACTGCTCCGTTGTGTACTACTGTTTTTATGGCTGCTGTATGGAAAAGGGGTGGAGGCCAAGGGAGGTAAAGCGCCTTGCCCAGGGTCACCCGGCTGAGAAGCGGCAGAGCTGGGATTTGGACCGAGGTCTGTGACTTCACATCCCTGTCTGTCTGTGTCTGGCCCTCCTTCTTTCCCAAGAATCCATCAGATGAGGTTCAGCTTTTCCATAAGAAAACTCCTGTGCTGTTTCTGGAAGTTTCTGGAACAGTGCTCCTGCCATTTCCATTGGGGTTCTCCTTGATGCTGCCTGAATGCCCTCTGGCAGTGAGCAGGGTGTGATCCATAAGTAAGGGCATGAAGTCATTGCTTTCTCTCTGTGGCTTTAACTTTGACGGTTCAGGGTCAGAGGCTGTTCCCCCTGTTTGGTTGGTCTCTTCCGTGGAACCATGCACACACAGTGGGTGCTTGATAAACCCCTCGAGTTAAGTCGAAAGGAAAGAAAAGAGACTGTCCTCCGGAAAGTGCTAGAACTCCATTGGAAATAAAGCCATTGTTTTGAGGGTAACGTCTTGGTTGTCCTTTTGTGAGGGCTTTTCTTTCCCTGGTGACAGGGACAGGTGCTGGGAGAGGGCGATGAGCAAGTGTTCTCAAGCAGGGAAGGAACTGTTGAGAATCGTGCCTTGTTCTGGGTCTCGGTGACTCTGCAAGGCTGTGCTGGTGGTGGTTTCACAACGTGGGCTGGAAGGTGGTGACTGTCCCTGGGGCCATGGCATCTGGCCTCCACACTCCCCTGCATCTGAGGGCCACGCACACCAGTGCTGTGGGAGGATCACTGGGTCGTGCCAGGGGGCTCATTTCAGAATGAGTTTATCAATTCAGCCTCTTTAAAAAGAAAGACATTCTGACAAGTGGGGCTTAGCTTTTCACTCCCCATTAGCTGTTGATGGGCCTTGGGTTTTCTTGGTAAAGTCATGTGAGTGGGAGAGCGGGGTGGAGACTGTCTTTTCCACTGCTTCTGAACACAGAGGGCGAATGCATGTATTTACAGGGGAGAGGTGTCAGCACGGGCTAGGGAGGGGCAAGGCACCCGCTGACACCACTCTCTGGCTGCCTAGTGTGGCTGGTGGAGCCGGTGCTGAATCGGGCAGACTGAGTTTGCCTGGGGTTGCCTGAGTGGACCTCAGCTCGGGCTCCCCGAGTCCTTCCTCATGCAGGTAGATGGCAAGAGGAGCATTGCCTCGTGGTGCCTCCAGCCCCAGGCCGACCAGTGATGCGGGCTCAGTACCGACCGAGCACATTTGTTGCTTATGTAATGCCTTTGCTATTCACTGCGGGGACAAAGAGGTGAGCCACACAAAAGATGTGCCCACAGTTGCCATGGCAGTTTCCAAGCTCCCCTCACTGCCCTCCGCTAATTCCTCCTAATCGTTCTATGTTTCCGGCTCTGCAGCTGAGGGACCAGGTTGTCTGGCCCTTGGACCTCACAGCAGGGTGTTGGCACTCCTCTCCCACAGAGGGCCCTCTGAGGCAAGCTTGGGGTCAAATTAGGCTTCAGGGACCCCAGGCCATGGCTCAGAAAGGGCTGCCTTTCAGCCTTGCACTTTGATAGTTTCACACCAGTTTTCAGACCCGCTTTTACCTGCACGTGTACACACACACACATGCACACACACACATGTGTGCACACACACCTAATACAGAGACAGTAGGGGAGGAGCCTGTCCCCAAAGGGGCTGCCCAGCTGGGACTTCCTCCTCCCTCTCCATCCCCATGGCCCTTCTTGCCTAACCCAGATGAAGCAGAGCCCCATGAGGAATCCGTCTATCTGTCCATCTGTTTGCCTGTCCATGTGTATGGTTATTGGCTCAGCAGATACTTTTTTGAGGCTGGCCACATGCAGGGAGAGTACAGCACTGAAAGGGTCAGAGTGGACCTTTTGACACAGGAGATGGACATGAGTAACTGAAACGAGAGTACAGGCGCTGAAAGGCAAATGCAGACAAGGACTCCGGGGCCTTGGGGGGAGGGAAGTCAGGGCTACCAAAACATGTCAGAGGAGGCGAGGCAGGTGACAGAATTCTAGGAGAGGGGTCAGCTGAGAAGATGCATGTGTCATGAGGCGGGGCTTGTTCAGGGCCCTGTGATGGGTCCCAGGAGCCTGTAAAGAGGGCAGTGGGTAGAGCAGACCCCCAGAAGGACAGTTCCCAGGACGTGAGCAGGATCCTAAGGTGAAACTCAGAGCCAGGCACCAGCCCTGTCCTCAAACGCCCCAGAAAGAGTCAGCACAGCTGAAGACCAAAGATGTCCCCTCCCACCCAGCCCCCCAAACCAGCTGTGAGCTGTGCTCCAATGAGGACATGTAGAGAGGGTGTGGCCGAGGCAGGTGCCGGACTGAGGGTCGGGTTTGCTGGCAGCCAGCACCCTGCCTACTGTGGCTACTGCCCTGTGATGCTGGGTCATTGGCGTGGGCCTCCAGCCTCCGGTAGCTTTGGTCTGAGGGGAGAGGACTGCTTGGGCGGGAGCTATGTTTGTATACAAATCCCTTGAAAAAAGTGATGATTTAAGGAAAATAAAAATTCTGCTTGCTTTGACATTTGGGAAACTCTCCTTTCCCTTCTGCCGTATGCCCTGTCCTTTGAGCTTGCCGTGGGGGGTGAGGGTGCTGGCTGTTGTGTTGGGCACCAGGGCCGCAGACCGTGGTTGGGAGCCGGAACCTGATATGCTCTGTGATGGGAATAGTTTGGAACCCAGAGGGGAAGACGAGAATGTGGTGGCAAAGCGACATTGCCGGTGGGTGCTCAGAAGGTGGTGCCCACGGTGACGTTCACGGCGATCCTTGGGAGGAAGAAGAGGTGAATAAAGAGGCTGCGGTCATGGTGGCATCATGGCAGGCCTGGCAGGGGCCACTGTGCATACTCCCTACTGCTGATGGGAGGGACCTGGGGGTCTGAGCTGTCGTCTGGTGCCACAACACCAATAGCTCAAAACAGGACGAACAGCCACAGATGCTGGAAGAGAAGTAGAGGCGAGGAGCACCAGAAGGACCCTGGGAGGCCTCCTTCACAGGGCTCATGGTTGTATATGCATGTAGGGGAGCACTGAGTCCTGCCTGTCACCCCTGCTAGACCCTGAGCTCCAAGGGGGCAGGAACCAGGCTTAGTTTTACTTCCTTTGTGTCCTCAGCACCCAGCAAAGTGCCTGGTACATGGTACATGCTCAGTTGATATCTGTGAATGAACGTTGTTGAGTGAGAGGAGGAGACCAGGGAATTTCTATGGGGTGGGGGCAGGGTGCAGAGAAAATCACGGCTCCTCAAGGCAAAGGTGGCCTTAGGTGTATCTGGACCTTGGTGGCACTCACAGATGAGGCCTGCCCTGGGCCTGGGGACAGTGTGATGAAGATGTGACACCCTCTGGAGGCAGGTCCTCAGGCTCCTCTCCCAAGTACGCCCCCATCCTGGCACATGTGGCAGCAGTTGATGCTTCTCCTGGCTTTGCTGGGGCAGGTGGGGGGTGGGTTTGGGGGGTCAGGGATGTGGAGGGGGTCGGAGTGGGCTTGAGGCTGGGACTAGGAGTCTTTGGGTCCCCATGCAGAACTCAGGTAGGGCTATGATGCTGGCACAGGAAGCGTTCATCCTGAGCGAGGTGGCGGCCAGAGCCCTGGGGAGGACAGAGCTGGGTAAACACGTCAATCAATTTATCAATACAATGTGGTTGCTGACACTAACCCATGCGGCTCCCCCTCCAACTGTCTAATCAGAATCTCCTCTTCCTTCTGGGTGGAAACAGAGATGCAGTTTTCCTCAGGGGACGCATAGGGTGTTGTTATTTGGGAGGATATAACAATTTTTTTATAATTGTGTAATTTGTATATAATTCCTCATAATAAAGTGTGATGATTATAGTTCTGTTCTCATAATAGCCTCTCTAATCTTCTAATTATGAAAAGGATGTTTTCTGGGCTCTAGAATGGTCCATCTTTAAAAGTTTTTTTATTTTTAAATTTTTTATGAGAGTGAGCGTCGAGTTTGGATTATGCTAGCTATATGCTTGTCAGTGGGTCAGGATCTTCTCAGCAAAGCAGAGGCAGTGGCCCCATCCAGGGCCTGGCCCCATCCCCCAGGAGGGTGGGCTAAGAGCGAAAAAACTGTCTCACAAATGGAAATCTTTCCACATCTGCCAGAAATGCTATCGCCTGAAACAAAGTATGTGGTTGCCTTTATTCCACATTCATTCAACAAACATTTACTGAGCCCCTACCGTGTGTCAGGCCCTGTTGAAGGTCTGCCATCACGGAGCTCCCCACATAAGGGTGAGAGAGACATGAATCAAGTAATTACCCTAAGAAGCATAACATCGCAGCCGTGATGCGAGCTGTGGCTGTGAGGTGCTCAGTACAGTGAAAGCAGATGATGGTGGGCCTGACCTAATCAGGGAGGTCAGAGGGGCCCCTGAAGGAGTGACATTTGAGTTGGGCTGTGAAGGATGAATAGGAGTTGATTGAATAAAAGATGGGGGGAGCCCTCCAAGCTAAGGGAGCAGCATGAGGTGGGAGGGAGTCTGACCTGTTTTCTTCTCACACTTGGGAAGACATCCTTCAAAAGGGTCTTCTTTCATCTGGCGTCTCTGCTTTGCATGAAGCCATGGCTCTGGAGACTGAATATAGCTCTTGTCATGCAAGTCCAGGCCACTGCCTCTCTTGCCATAGCCCACCTGGATTCGATGACAGCCTCCTCACCATCCCTCACGGCAAGAGGGATGTTCACGTAGGATGTATCTGACCACATCCTGCCCCTGCTCAAACCCTTCAGCGGTTTCCTACCACCAACAGATGAAATCCACGTTCAGGCCCTGCCAGCCTTGGAGCTCCTCGAGCCCCAGGGCCTCTGCTCTACACTCTCCAGATGCCCGACTTGTCTCAGTCTGTGGACGTGCCCAGCTCTTCCTCTCCTCAGGGTCTTTGCACGTCCATTTACTCCCCCTGGAACATTCTTCTTGCCTCAACCCGACCCTACCCCCTTATCCATCTGGCAAATTCCTTCCCATCCTTAAGTTCTCGGCTTAAAAGTCACCTCTTCAGGGAGGCCTCCCACGACTCCTGCTGGATCCCCTTTCCAGCTCCTTGAACTCGTTCTCCACTACACTTTGCCATAGATACTGACTTAGTATTGGTTTTCCCTTCTGGACTATAATTCTGTGAGACCAAGGGCATGTCTGTCTTATTCACAGTAGAATGTGTCTTTGGCATCCATGCAGTACCCAGCACACAGCTGGTGCTCAGTAAATGAGTTAGTGGTGAAGTTACAGCTCAGGTGGCTGTGTCCTGCTTCCCCCTCACTAGGATGTTCGCATAGCCCCTTATCCCTACTCAGGCTCTGGCTTCCTATTGATGTCAATGGCAGAGCATCTCTTTGGCACCATTCCTCTGCTTATTGAGTGAGTGGGTCTGGGGCACAGACAGCCTTCCCTGCGTTTACCCCAGCCTCGAGAGCTCAGCCGCCCAGGGATGCATGTGAGCAGGTTTCAGTGGTACACTTGGACCTATGGGGAGTTCAACAGTGGCTCAGCCTTGAGTCCTTTTAGAGACAGAGGTGAGGAATTCAGAAAAAAGCAGGGAAATGGTGTGAGGGGTCCATTCCCCCAGGTTCTCAGCTCTGGGCAGCTCGGAACTCAGACGTGAGTCAGAGCCACCTCCACAATCACAGCCGACTTGCTGGCAGGACAACGGCAGCTGGGCAGGCCATCCATCTGGCGGGAGTCTGGCCTGAGTATTGCCAGCCATGCAGACCCCTGGGAGAAAACATTAGAGACACATTTTTTCTGGAGGCTGCAACAGAGTAGATGGCTGGCAATTATGTATTTCTGATCCATTAAAGAATGCTTTGGCATAGGAAATACAGATTAGCAATGAAATTGTAATATAATCAAATTGCATTTTTATGGAAAGTACTACATTTTTCTCTAAATAAAATTCAGTAACAAAATTTTATTTGCTTTTCCCCCAAAATGCCTTTTCAAATTGATTTTTCAGAGAAATCGTGAAAACCAATGTGGTTAAGGGGAAGAAAGGTCTAAATCAGAGGCTTCCGATCCGAAGCACGGCCCGGTTCTGACTGGTGAGCTTGGGGCGCTGAGGGCTCAGAGCTGCCCTGATTCCCGGAGCGCCCCTAGCCGGTTAGCTCATCTTTCACGGAGCTCTCTGGGAGATGGCGGATATCCTGAGATGCCCCTGCCGAGGTGGAGGAAATGTGACAGCAAAGGATGGCTTGTTCTTTCTGAGTCATCCCATGGTAATGGAGCAGCAGGCAGGTGTTCAGAGGAAAATTATTAGAACAAGCAGATATGAGGTTTAGCTTTTGGAAATTGCTGGAGAAGAGGATGTGCGAATTATTATCTCTACGGGCAAAGGTTTGCAGAAAGGATTTTAAGCTGTCCATGCATAGCCCTAAAGCATTCATATGAAAAGTCAAAAATTCACTTTGTCCTGCCAGTGTTTGCCCTGCATCTTTATATTTGGAAACATCTGATCATCGTTGGACTTTATCATCCTCCCAGAAGCTTGATGTTCCCTACATGGGGCCAGCTGTAGGCACACAACCAAGAACTGGAAATGAGTTATTCTTTCTCTAATAACTATAATCAACCACCAGGTTTTCAATAACTCTAATCAACCATCAGGTATTTATCGATCTCTTACACTAGGCGTACGCATGGTACAAGAGACATACATCGTGATCCTTCACGTAAGAAAAGTGGCATCTTAGTTAAAGGTGAAGCAGTAAGCATGGCATACTTCACCTTTGGTTTTCTCTCTTGTTCTAGCCGTGAGGTCCTTCCTAGGCATGTCATGGGAACTAGGGAAGGCTAGGCAGCCAGGAGGCCTTCTTGGAGGAGGAGGACTAGGTCCATATCTGATCTTATGAATGGAATTTAAGATCTGAACACAAGGAGAGGTCCGTGTATGTTAGGGAAAGAAGATGGTCATGTTCACAGCAGGGCTTAGCTATGAAGGGGAGGATGAGGTGAGTGGGGGAGGTAGAGCCCAGAGACCACTAGCCCAGTTGTGGCTGAGGGTTGAAGTTAGGGGAACAAGGAACAGTAAGGTTGACTATGTAGGGTGGGGCCAGATGGACAGGGACCTGAACCCCTAAAGAAAAGAGTTTTCCCTTTATTGAGGGGCCTGTGGCTCTGAGTTTGTGCAGGATGGTCCTCCCATCCCTGTGCCCTCACGGCACTGTCAGCAGATGGAACAAATAATAGTTCTCGCACACGTGCCCACAGCTGAACCTGAATATATTGAGGCTTTTGTGAAAAGAATGCAATTTTATTGAAAAGATTCACTGAGTTTAAAATAGCTGTTTGACACTATGGATTGTCTCGAGCAACGTTTTCCAAGCTGATGTAATTACGCTCGGGTTTAGGAGTTGGTTGTGTGTGAGGAAGAGGACCTCCCGCCCGGAGGTAGGGTGTTGCTGCCCCAGGTGGAGTTGGCAGGGGAGGTGTTTGGACAAGGGTGCGGGGTGGTCCCAGGCGGGCTCTGAGGAGATGGCTCTGGAGCTGAGTCAAGGGCAGGTTGGAGAGGTGGGAGAGGGGAGACTGGCTGGCCAACAGGGCCACTAGGGAGAAATGGGGTGTGAGGGGCTGGAAAGGAGGCATGTGGAGCAGGGGAAAACCCAAAGGACCACGGTAAGGGGCAGAGGCAGGGCGTGGGCTACAGTGCTCTGCTGGGGGAGACTGGCAAGGACATCGGTGCCCCTTCTCTTTCTGAGCGGCATCCGCCTCTGGGTGGGGCTCCTATCACCCTGAGTGGTGGCTGCCACCCACGCCAGGAGTTAAAGGACTGAGCGGTGTGAGGGGCCTACAGGGTTCTGTTTTCCAGGCTGTGAAGTTCCATTCCCCCTCTTCCACCCCACAGACCTCAGCAGAGCGCTTGGTGCTACAGCTGACAGCATCGAAGGTCCCCTGGGGAACAAACATGGTCAAGGGAAGTTGGCAGCTGAGCACAGCTCTCTACCCTGCAGACCAGCAGAACTGTGGGCTCCGTAATAGCGCCCGTCCAAGTCACGTGTTTATGGAGGAAGTCAGAGTAATTGAATTTAGAAAAAACGAGTCCCAAGTCAGATCTATTTATCCCCTTGAAGGTTAAATCCGGTTGCCTGGCTTTTGTGTGAGCTCTGTCTATGGAATCTTTGTTCTGCCTCAGAATGACAGGGATGAGAAAAGTGAAGAACAATGACTGTTTTGAGGTAAAGTCATAAAGCACTTTTAAGTCAATGACAAAGCACAAAAACCTTTTTGCCAGAGAGAACGAATTGTCCCCCAACATGCATTCTCCTCTTCTCTTGAACCATTAGTTCTCAGCTGGGCCCCGGCTCCATCTCCCAGCCTTCCTGCCGGCGAGGTTGGGCCATTTACTAAGTGCTGGCCCAGGGAAGGTGAGCACAGTGATTAGGCGACTTCCAGGACGTACCCTTAAACCCTGTGCCTCATAACCCCGCCCTTCTTCCTTCCTATTTTGTCTGGAATGCAGACGTGGTGGGGTGAGCCCTCCGAGACCCCGAAGAGGAGGCAGCCCCTTAGGGTGAGTGGAGTGATCAGCGAGGACATGGGCTCCCGGCACCGTGGCGCCCCCATGCCAGCCTGCACTGATCATGCCCGAAGAGTTGGCAGGAGAGAAAGACACGTCTCCCTTGTTTAAGCTACTGTCACTTTGGATCTCTATTCACAGCAACTACTTCTAGATCCTCACTTATAATTCTTTCATTTGAAAGTTGAATGTGTACAGTTGGATAATAAGGAAGATGTACAAACA
The DNA here is from genome assembly GCF_021613505.1 of Equus quagga. Lineage (NCBI taxonomy): Eukaryota > Metazoa > Chordata > Mammalia > Perissodactyla > Equidae > Equus > Equus quagga. Next base: position 83,866,902 of record NC_060273.1, read on the forward strand.
AACCACCTTAAGGTTTTGGCAACTCAAAAATGTTTGGATTTTCTGTCTGGGGGCATTCCTTTAGGAGAGGGAGGAAGGAAGGATTGCCTAAAGACCCGCCAGCTTGCAATGAGTTTGGAAAACTCACCGTCCTGGGAGGCCTCCCTTGGATATTCTCCAATCTTGCTCCTCCTCTCTGTCTCCGATTATCGCCCCTGGTGAGGTGTTCACTATCTCTGGCTGGATTGAAACGTGAACTCCGGGAGGGCAGGGGCTTTTTGTCCACTGCTTCTCCTCACACCGCGAGGAGTACCTTGCAGAGAACAGGCGCTCGGTAGCTACTGACTGAACTGGTACACAGGGAGCCTCCAGGCTTCCGGCCCTCTTCCCCTCGTCCAGTCTACACAACCACTTTTCTTAATCTTCCCATCAGGCAGATCCTACACCCCACCCTGCCCCTCACCCCAGCCTGCCCTTGGCCCCCTGCAGGATAGTCTGGACTCCTGGAGTGATGACACCTGGGGCCCCAGTTCCTCCTACATATGTCCCCAGGCCACAGGCTCAGTCCCCAGTACAACTCACTGCTCCCAGGCCATGGCGCCATTTCCTACGTCCAAGCCCGTGCAGGTTTTGCTGCCCCTACTTGCAATGCCATTCCCGCTCCTTCCTCTGGTGAATTCTCATCTTCTAGGACTCAGCCCTTGCTGGCCTTCCTCCCTCCTCCCCTACTCAGCCCTGCAGAGCTGGCTCCCCCCCCCCCCCCCCCCCTCCGCCTTGCTGCCCTGTGACACAATCACAATTGCAAATCCATTGCAAAATACCCCTCCGTGGAAGTCACTTCTCTGGAGTGGGCCCATCTGTCACCATGGCTGCCTGAGAGCAGAGCCTGGGTTACCTCCATCTTAATTCCTGGCCTCCAGATAAGAGGAGACGTCGATGAAAGCAACAAATGAGTCAAGTGACTCTGGTTTTATCCTGTCCTTGTAGCCTTGAATAAGTCATTTCCCTTATCTTTCTGGCTTCAGCCCCTTTGTGCATGAAGTGAGGATAGTAATTGTCCTTCTGCGCATCTCATCTGCCCCAAGCGTCAAGGGAATGTGCCTGGATAAGTGTCACCTCCTGCATGGTGTGGACGTACACATCAGTTCTCCAGTCTGTGACACCACAATGGCCTCTGAGCCACATCCAACAAATACCATCGATTCTGACACTGAACCAACTGAACAGCCCAGAGGATGGGCCTCATTTAGTTGTATAAACACTTATAAAGCACTTACTGTGTGCCAGCCACTGGTTAAATATTTGACAATATTATCTCATTTAATGCTATTGTCACTCTCTGAGTTGGGTACTTCTCTTACCCCCCACTTCACAGACGGGGAGCCGAGGGCAGAGTTGGTGAGTGGAGGAACTGAGGTCTGAGCGCAGGCAGTCGGGGTCTGCGATCCTAGCTGTTAACCTTTGCACCTACTGTCTTTCCAAAGCTGGCAAGGGGTTGGTAGCTCTATCAATGCAATTGTGTGGGATGCTCATAACTGTGATTTTTATTTGGCAATAGAGGAGAAAAGAGAACGTCCAAAACAGAGTCACCTGTGCTGTCCGGTGGGCTCCCCACAGACGCAGCGCTGGGCGATCTCACAGTAATAAATGTGGACCTCTTAATCAGGTGATCTGACAGTGCGCCATTTGCCAGGGAAATTATGCCCCTCTAGAAGAGAATGTGGGGAGAATCAGAAAAATAAATGAGTCGGGAGTATGTCAGAGCTGATAAGCCTCAGGGACATGGCTGGAACACAGTAAGGACGGGCTTTTTAAAAGCCATTGCTGGCAGAGTGATCAGGACTGGGTTCACATGCATCCATCACCACAGCATTGCTGCTGGCCTGCCTCTTGCCAGGGCTGATTTTGAGCCCACAGGTTCTGGCTCATACTTGGCTAGTTGTTCCAGACTTCCATTGCTATTATGACTGGCATAGAGTAGATGCCTAACAGGGCTCAAATTATCCCACTGAGTGGTCCGTGGGTGAAAGGAGAGGGCTGAGGCAGCTCCACCTGGGCAGGGCTTGCTGAAGCACCAGAAAACAGCAGGAGCATTCTGGCTCTGCCATGTAGGGGCAGCAACAAGGAGTAGCCGTACCTTCGTTAGCACACGTCACTGCTTCTAAGCACATGCATGCCTCTTGTTTTACCCGCCACAGTCTGCACCTCTGGGTTTTTTTCTTTTCTTTCTGCATGTGCTAGGGCCTTGGTGGCCACTGCTATTGGTCAGAAGTTTTATTCTTTGGACCGTTTTAACGTTCCCTTCCCAACCCAGCCAAACAAGGTCCTTGCCCCAGTGTAAGCTGCTGTGTTCCTTCTGAGGAGCCATGTTGAAAGCCCACAAACTTTGAATTGAACGTGAGGGAATAGGGTTTGTCGTGTCAAAGCCAGATTTCTAGCAGAAGAAACCATGCGATCATCAGAGGAGTGGAGGGCCCATCACAGGAGACTCGCTGAGTTCCCAGAGGCAGGCTCCTGACACACCAGGGGAACTGTCGCACTTGCCCTTTGAAAATTAGAACTGTGTTTCTGTTGCCACTGGTTGGCTGACCCTGCTGGGGCTGGACGGGCTCTGTCCACTTGGTCAAGAGATCCGTGCTGCCAACTGACTATTTGTTAGAGAAGAATTTATAGGCTCTTTGGAACAGGTCCTCCGGGTGCAGGCTAGAGCGACGTGGCTGCCATTTAAATCTTGTCACAAATATATCTCAATCCCTGGAGCTTCTCTTTGGGAAGAAGCATGATGCCTACTAAAACAATGAATAATAATTTTGGGATGTTCATTATTTACAGCTGCCCCAGGTCATCCGTAAATTATGCAGCTTTCAATTGCGTTTGATTTCTTCTTTCCATGGAGCATCTCTCCAGACTGCTGTCACCGTGGGTGAGATCTACACACCAGCTAATTGTACCAAGAGGGCAGTTTCCCATTTCTTGCAATGCTTCGAGTCCCCTGGTCGAATGCTTATGTTCCACAAACTCTGCATGTCAAGGACGAGTCCCTTGGTACGTGGAGGCAGAGAGACAGACCAGGGATTGGGCTTGACAGAGAGCGTATGCCTCCCTCTGTTGATCTGCAGAGAAGGGTCTCTGCGGGTACTTGGCAGAGAGGATTTTTAAGTCTTAGTTGCAGTGGAGGCCTGGGGCGAAGGAGAACATTGGTGTCCACAGCATCCTCTCTGTACTTGGGAAGCTCAGCGTGGCTGAGAAGCAAGTGGTGGAAGGGCGGTGGGGTTGAATCACCAGAAGTGGAGTTGGGGTGTAAGCCCTGGCTCCTCTCGCATGCTCTCCACTCTGCATCCACCCCGGGTTGACCGGGATGGTGGGTGGGGAGGACAAAAGGAGGTGGGGGTGCATGGCGGCAGCTGGCCAGGCAAGGTGAGCATCCTCCTACTGGCTTTTGCTTACCCGTCACTTTCAGCCCTGCGCTTGGCATGTAACTGAAAACAAGGCCTTTCCCTAACGTGAAGCTTAATGATCCTTTTAATGCCTCAGCCGTAGCATCGCTTCTCTCTCTCGCCTGTTCCCTGTCAGCCATGGGGCATTAAACCCGTGATAAAAATGCCTTTTTGGTATGGTCCACAAACTCACCAAGAGGCTCCTGGTAGCAGTATAGCCATCCAGCATAAAATCAAGAAGCAATCACGGCGGATGAGGCGAGATGGGCTTTGCACAGGAGCAATTAGTAGAGCCCACGTCCTGGGTCCCGTCCTTCACCGTCTCCTTGCGCCCGCACCCACCGCCTGGGCCCCAGCAGGGAGGGCTCCTGCTGTGGAATCCTGTAGTCCAAGTCCTGCTGTGAAGTAGGTGCTTCTCCTCTCCTGCCTGCATCTGGGGCAGTGGAAGATGCTTCATCACGTCCTTCATCCAGTTGAACACAGCTTTCCTGACCCAGATGGCCCCTGGGAACAAATATCCTTGGTTATGTTTTCAACCCAGAAAATATAGAACACAAAAGGAAAAAAAGAAAGAAATGCCCAGTTATGAATATGCATTAACATGATGCTGCGTTTGGAGCTGGTAGCAGGAGCCATTTATTTTAAGCAAATCGGATCTTGATGCATGGCCACTGAACGTGCCGACTTCTCTATCACGCAAACATGCTGGGCAAGTTTGATTTATATGGTGTGGCTGTGAGGGGTTTTTTTCCCAATTAAAAACGAACCGAGAAAAATCATTAATTTAACTACTGTATATTAAATTTGCATTAAAACATTCGTTTGTCCATATTTATATGTGAGTTATCGAAAATGTGAGCTCATGAATTCTAATTCTTAAGATCACATGCCAAATATTGAAGATAAATTTTATTTATTTCTGCAATTAATTCTATGAGAACAAATAGCTCTAATTTAGGGCATGGCAGGTGTAACTGTCCGCTGGTGCCCTCCCCGCACAACAAACAGAGCATTCATCTTTTCTCATTAGGGTTTTCCTGTGCCTGGTCTCAAGACGTGCAAAGCTTGGCTGTGTTTCTGTACCTTTTCCTCCCAACCACCCTCAGCAGACACGCCTAGAAAATACTGGGGAAAAGATGGACTGTGTCACATCTCTTTTTTCTGCTTCTCTGTGATGTACGAAGGCTTCAAGCATGTTCCAAAGGCTAAAAAAACATTTCTTTAAAGGACATCTTGACATTAGCCACCTGAGTGGAGGAGTTGGTGGCCTCAGCATCAATACCTGGATCGTAAGAATAGGAGGCTGTCTCCGCCTGAGCGCCAGGCCTGCTGGTTAAACTTAGGGCTTTGTATCCCCCATTCTCTCTCTGCAGGAGGCCACCCCACCAGCCCCCCTTTCCTGGGCTGGGCCGTATGTGCCGAGTATTGCAGGTTGCAGGGCAGTCTTAGCCAGTCAGGACACAGTGGTTCTCAGACACACGAAGCTCGGGGCTCCAGTCACAGGGCTACAGTGACAAATGGCGCTCCAGTTGTGGTGTTCTCAGAAGCTCGGCCCCCAGAGCAGCCAGATGCTGTTTGTCATCACCCAGGTGCCTCGAACAGGGCAGCATATTTAGGGTAAAGGCTTTCTTTTGGTAGATGGCTGCACAATTGCCAGTACTGGTGTTCAGTGTATAAGTGCTTTGCACACCCATTGGGTTGTCCATGGGACTTACGCTATTTTTAGCCATTAATTTGAGGCAGTCTGTGCCCTCAAGGAGCAAAACAGGCAGTGACAATGCAGTGTGACGGGCGCTGTGATCAGGGCCAGACCAGAGGAACTGGGAGCAAGAACGGGGAGGACCCCTGCTCCTACCTGGGAGGCGGCAGCTGACTGGGTGGCGTCTGCCCCTGAGGGGTTTTCACTGCCTCAAGAGGCCCTTAGCTCCACTCTGATGGTCATGTCTGTACAGGGGCTGAATCGCCACATCCCCTCACTTCCAGACAGAGTGCTGTGGGCAGGGCCATCATGCTGCCAAGGAGGACAATTGGACCAGGTGGAACTGTGCCACATATTGGGGGGTCCTTTCACTGTACCACAAAATACAGAATCTCACTCGCCCAGCATCCCCTCTGCAAGCAGGGCTGAGGCCTCTCTTCCAAGGACCCATATCACCAAGGACCCTTAGCAAGAGGCCCCTTTCTCCATGCCAGGGGCTCTTTTCCTGAGCATGGTTTGCTGGTCTCAACCGCTGGGTCCGATTCCAGGACAGCTCCAAGGGCAGTCCCGGCCTTGGCCTCCGCTGGGGCCAAGGGGTATCTCCCAGCTGTCTCCTCTACGTCAGAGGCCCCCAGGCAGAGTCTGGAATGCTGGATCCTTCAGAGACCAGGCCCATCCTGCTGGGGCTCATGGGTCATTAGTGAAACAGATTCTTTTCCAACACAGGAGCTTCCAGCATCTGGGACTCCCCAGCCCTGCTTCTCTCCCAGGGCTCCCGCTTCCTCTCTCTGATTAGCAGCTTTTCTAAAATCACATTTTGTAATAATCAGCCCCAGGAACACCCAAGTCAAGTACATCACATTATCAATGACAATTGTCATGTCAAGATTTTTCTTCTTTTCCCTCAGTAACAGCATGATCAGACAGTCTCCCCTTTGATTTTCAAAGAGTAGATCCCTCTTACATTTGGCTTTAGAATATATTAACGTTTCTGGGAATGGATCACAGACTCAATGGGGGCTGCAGCTGAGTCCTTCTGGTGGCTCCAGATGGGAAGCATCTGACTCGGGGCTGTTGGAGTCAGGAAGGGCTGCAAGAATCCCCATGTATTCTCCGAGGGTGGAGGACGTAGGTCTGTGTGGTGGAGGTTTGGCCTGCTTCGCTCACCACTCCTGGCTGGGGCCTCACGTCATTTAGTGGCAGCTGGAGAAAGCAGGGGGAGGGGTAGCCACTTGTCTGCCCTCCCTGGACAGCTGGGCACCTGGAGACAAAGCCGGAAGGAGGCTGAGATTGGGGCACCTTTCCCTCCTGCATTTACCCCCTCGAGGTGACTGCTGCCACACCACGAAGTGCAAATCATCAGAACATGAGAGTCACCTTAGGGAGATACCTGAGACGCCCATTCCGGGTCGCCTGTGCCGAACTCACCCCGCCTGCCCTGGCTGTCCTGCTTCATCCAGAGATCCCAGCCTCGGTAGAGAGGCCACAGCACCCAATGGGGAAGGACTCTGGCTCTGAGTTCCTCAGACCTGGGTTCAGTTCTGACTCTGCCCCTGACTGGCTGGATTGCCTTGAGCACGCCAGTCCCCTCTTTGAGCTTCAGTTTCTGCACCTGTAAAACAGGGGCGACGCACAGTATCCATCTTGCGGGTGACCGGAGGTGATGCACATTCTCAGCGCAGCACCTGGAGTGCTGCAGGTCCTTGCAGACGGTGGCTGTCATGATGTCAGCATTTATTCTGTTGTAACCAGACTACTGCATGGACTTTGTGTCCACCCTCCTCTCCACCAGAAGGCGGACAGGGTGCTTGTAAGGAGGGGCCTCCTCCTGACGGGCTGATAAGGGGTTTTCATTTGATGGATGTATATTGAGGGCTCCTTGTGAGTCAGGCTCACCTGTAATCACGAGTTGTTTCTTGCCCTGAGACCCTGAATGAGAATAGGAGATCAGAGGGCGAGATTCAATAATCCTCTAAGAAGTGGGGCCACGCATTATGGGAACCCTGGACAGGGAGTGCTCCCTTTAGCTGGAGAGGAGCCCACAGAAGTCTGCCTGGAGGAGGTGGCATGAGGCAGAGCAGGGAGGATGAGTCTACTTCCTTGGGGAGGATCCTGTGTTTTGAGCTGCATTCACCACCCCTCCCCCCAGCTCAGCTGTTACACATCTGGTAGAAAGCATCCTTGGGTCACAGGTGTGCCTCGTCCCTTAGCTGCATGCTTCCAGGGTGGGCTGGGGAGAGGATGCTGTGCTGTTTGTGTGTCTCCAGAATCCAGCACAAGGCCTCAAAGTAGGACTCAGTGATGTTGAATAAATGACTGAATATGAGAATAAATGAATGAAAACATGAATGAATAAGAAGCTATGGAAAATTGTGCCATACTGTGTAATGCAATCTGGGATTTATGTGGATTTTGAGGAGCCAGAAAATGTTTCTTGAAAAATGAAAAATTCAGGGAGAACAGTTACATTTCAAAGCAATGACCAGACTTAAGACTTACAGAATCAAATGAGAGAAGACACCTCCCGCCACTCCAGCATCCCCGCTCATCTTACCGTCTTGAGTTTTCTGAGCTCTGTCAGTCTTATCCGTGGTCAAACATGCATCTTAGCTAGTTGTGGTCACACTGGGTGGACCACTTGGGAGGGTGGAGGCAGGAAACTACCTCTCTGGAGGGAGAGGGAGGCAGGGTGCCCGGGGGTAGAGATGAGGGGCTGATGCCATAGTCTAGGGAAGTGGGGGCTGGGATCTGGGTGGTTCTGGGGTTGTTGGGGGTCAGTAGAGCTAAGGGTCAGGCAGGGAGCTACGTGCAGAGAGCTCCTGCAGAGAAGGGTAGCTCCCACCCGCTCAGAACCTGAGCGGAAGCCTGCTCTGCGAATAGGCGACAGACTGTGGCCTTTTACAGACACTCTTGGAGAGTTCTCTCTCGGGAATTCCCATGCGAGGCCTAGAATTAATCCAACCACTTTCCAGGCCTCTGAGCCTGTGTCCAGGAGCTCACCTCTTGGCTGCCCAAGTGATGGGCCTGTCTTCCAGGGCTTGTCAAGAGTTTGGGTGCCCAGGTTGCTGGGAAACACAAGACCAGCATCTTGTCCTCAGATGCTCAAGGAAGCACAATTCTCACTGTGCAGAGAGGAGTTGACCTGGCAGGCCCGAGGCTGCCATCCTTGGAAAGACCTGCTTATAAGGTTGCACTTGGCCAGCTTCTGGGACCTTGGCTGGCCAACACTTCCCCACACTGATCTCAGACTTCCCCTAGTGATAAAGATGGCTCGCTGCGCCTGGACTGTTCACACAGTGTGGCTTATGCTGAACACCTGCTTTACTCCTGGGAGTCTGAATCTTGGTCTGTGCTAGACAGAGGGTGTCTCTGCAACTAGTCCCAAATGAAAACTTTGGCCTTAATGAGATTCCCTGGCCAGAAACATCACACACATGTTGCTGCATTTTCCTTCCTGGGCAAAGAGTGAGCCCTGTGTGACTCCTCATGGGAGGGAGAGAGCCCAAGCAAGCCTGCACAAGGATTCCTCCGGACTCCACCTGCGTCTTTTCCCTTGGGATCCGGCAGTGTATCCTTACTATCTCGCTGTAATAGAGCTTAGCTCTGAGCACAGCTGCAAGCTGACAGTTCCAGTGAATCTCTGAACAGGGGAGCAGTCTTGGGGACCTCTGACAGACACCCCCATCACCAGCTTCTCCACCTTCTTCCAGGCTGTGTGCGCCTGAGGACAAGGAGCTGCCCTGCACTCATCTCTGTACCCTCTTCCCTTCACCTGGGCCACACATGGCATCACCGCCGACAGGGCCTAACTGGGTCTGATTGCCCAAAGCCGGTTTGGTGGTGCCATGGGGTGAGCCCAGGCAAAATTTATCTCACAGAAAGAAGTAATAACACTAACAACGAGAGCAATAGTACGAGCTGCCATTTTTTGAGCACTTCTCTACGGAGAGCACCGAGCCTAGCTCTTTGCCTCCAAACTATGAAAGCCAATAGTCAATTCTCTGCCCTCTGCCCTTGATAAAGTTGATCACAGCTTCCTCCCATCAGCATCCAGTCAGGATCTGGGCTGGAAAACAGAAAGCATACCAGGGCATTGTGTTTATTTTGTTTTTACTGGTCATAACTGCAGAAAGCAACCCCCGAGATTGCTGGGGCACAAAGGGAAGAGGTTGAGGTCGTCAGAACCTAGAGCCTTGCAGGAGGGTCCTGTGGGGCTGGACTTGGACACAGAGGAGCGGCACTGCTCAAGCGATGTTGGAATCACCTGCCACTGCCAAGGTGAAGGTCCTTGCTGGGGTGAGGCTGACCAGAACAAGAAAGTCCCTCCCCTATGCGTCTCGCTTCCCTCTAGTGCCTCTACAGGCAAAACCTAGCGGGAATCCACGTGACAAAGGACAACTGTCGTCTCCAGTCCTAGCGCTGGCATCACAGAGCAGAACAGTGAAGCAGAATTGGGGGCTGAGAAGTCAACAGCTTCTTCACTGGCACAGCCCCCCTTGGTTATTCAGCATCCATGTGCACCCTGCCGCACACACAATGAACCTTCACACAACTTGTGTGTTCACCTACCAAGATGCAGCTAGCCTTTGTGAGAGTGGGGGTGCTCTCTCCCTAAAAAAGGGAGACACCAAAGCTCAATGGTCACTGTGTCCATACCTGGTGAAGCGAATTATTCTTTTAGTTCAGTCATGGTTCCACATAACTGTCTCTAATGTAAAGACTAAATTTTGAAGTTAATCATCACCAATAATTTCTCATAAAATATGAGGAAGAGGAGCAAGGAGAGATGAAATTAGTTAATATATTTATAAGCAGCAAAGAAAATAGGCATAGCTGCTAGAGTCCATGTTTATGTAACTGGTCCCAAGGCCATAATTGATACCTGCGATTCTTTTCTCTTGCTGCCCTTTCCATATGCCATTGCCCTCAACTGGTTGGGGTTGCCTACTGTGGGGTATTCCACGCCTTCATTCCAGAGATCTTAATCCACAGTGGTCCTGCCTTGTTTGGTGGCAGTAGTTTTCCATTAACTTGGAACATGGAAGTTCCAAGAGGTGCTCCAGGGGATCCCCTGGATTCCAGACAGTCCTTCTTGCCCCTTCTGTACAGCTGCAACCCAATCTTCCCTTGGCAAGCAGGATCCATAATTCCAGGGCAGCAGTCCTCTCAGTTCAGTTGCAGGAGATGCCCCTGTGGCCAGGCAGCTATTTCAACTTCCAATTCAGTGTCATCACTTTTGTGCTGCCTGGCAGGCATTCTTCCCTTGAGTACTCAGACCACGAAACCAACAGAGATCAAAGTTGCAAGGAGGGAGAGACAAATTCTGTGAGCGGCTTATTAGATTTAATGAGAAGAGCCACTCTCCTTTCTACCCCTTGATTCCAGACCAATGTGTTGTGGCTACGGGGAAAATAGTGCTATGTATTGGTTGCTGATCCAGAGCACATACTGCATCCTATGAGTCAGAATCCCAACCTTTCTGGGTGTTGTCATAACTGATGCCATAACTCTTGGCTTTCCAGAGTTTATCCCCACCACCCTACCCCTACCTTACCCCTTCTTCTCAGTCTCTTTTGCTTGCTCCTTCCCTTCTCTAAATGTCAGCCTCTAAGATTGACTTATCCAGGCCTTAATCCTTGGGTCAATTTCCTTCTATGTCTACACTCCTTCCCCTAGGTGATCTCAACTAATCTCAGGGCTTTAAATACCTTCTATATGGGATGATTCCCAGATTTATATCTCTAGACCTGACTTCTCCGCCTGAAGTCCAAACTCGTATATCCAACTGTCTACTCAACAGCTCTACTTATATATCAAATAGGCTTCTCGGAATGAACATGTCCAAACTGAACTCTCCATCTCTTCCTCTGGATGGACACACACACACACACACACACACAAACACACACACCCCATCATGCTCTGACCTGCCCCACTCCCAGGCCGCCATGTCAGTTACTGATACCGACGCTCACACAGCTGCTGCTCAACTTGATAATTTTGGGATTATCCTTGCCTTCTTTCTTTTTCCTATGCTCTGCCTCCAAGTCCTCAACCAATTTTATCACCTTCATCTTCAAAATAAATGCAGAATCTGACTAGTTCTTGGTGTTCCACTGCCACCCCGAAGACCCAGCCATCATTATCTTTTGTTTGAATTATTTGTTGTAACCGCCTTCCATCTGGTTTCCCGCCTCCTGCCTCCCTAGAGTTTGTTCTCGACACAACAGCCAGGGTGATCCTTTCAAAATGTTTCTTCATAGTACTTATCACCACCCAACATAATCTACATTCATTCGTTTATTATCTGTCTTCTTGCCTTAAAATGTAAGCTCCATGAGACTTGGGACTTCATCGGTTTGTTCCTGCTGTCTTCTCAGCATCTTGGAGTAGTCCCCAGCACATTGTAGGTTTCCAGTAGTTGTTTGTTGAAGAAATAAATGAATAAACACAACATTTTATTTAATCCTCACAATAACCCTTCGTTTGAGGACATTGACACTCAGAGTCGTTAAGTGAGTTGACTGAAGGCGCTGAGCTGTTAGGTGGCAGATTCAGGATTTTAACTCTTGATTGAGTCCAAAGCTGTAGACCGTAATGGGCTGCTAGACTCTCTCATATTTGTTCGCCTTCCTCAGCTGCTCAGGCCTGAAGAGAATATTTTCCTGGGATCAGAAACTAAGAATGTAAATTTCCGTTTATGAAGCTCTGTTTTATTCACTTGCAGGATACATTTCACAAGCCTTGTCCTTGTCTCCAGTGGGTGGGATCAGGTTTGCTCCTCAACTTAAGGGTCCTTCACACTAGGCTTTCCTGGTTTCTAAGTGGGCGCCTCCCTCTGAAGGCGAAGTATGGTAGAGACCTCAGAGGTCATTACCGTGCTGTCCCAAGGGCGGTGAGGGTAAAAGGCATTCCTGATTCCATATCCATGGCTACGCAGGGGCCAAACCAGATAAAGCTGCCTAGATCCTGAGGAACTCAGCTGAACGACCTCCAGGACTCAGGATGTGGGTCTCTACCTCTGTCTCCCTGGAAAATAGTCTTAGCAGAAGGATTTTTATTTGAGGGAAGAGTAAAATGTTTTATGAATTCAGGCTGATGCATGTGAGAATGATTCTCTATTTGAGGATTTCAGTTTTTAAACAGAGGTGCAATTTGTCAATTTTGGTTTCAGATTCACAAGCTCTATCTTTTCCAAAGTCTAAATTTGTGTGAGCACGAATGTACTAATGAAACATGACATTTTCCTCTATTAAATGCACCTTCTCTGGGGAAGGGTTCTAAGAGAGTTCATAAAACTTCTCCTGGCATGTGAGGAAGCACATTATTATATCCAGAGATGTTTGAAAGTAGGGCTAAAGCCCTCGTGGTGGGAAAATACTCAGAGTAATTTAGACTATTAACATCCAAAGACTAAGCAGAATTCAGAATTAGGCAAGAGAAGTAAAGGGCTACACTTTTTTCCCCTTCCAGTTTCTGATAAGGGACTGGCTTGCAAATGTAAGAAATTTCCATTATGACAACATCCACAATTTAATTTCAGGCTGACACAAACTTGACTCAATTTTATCCTGAGAAGCCCAAAAGAACAATCTATCTTTTAAACATCTGAGCCTGTAGATTTAGTCAAAATCAAAACCTCATGGTGTTATTGCATCTTCATATAATAGAAAATTGGCAATATTAGTACTAATGTTTTTTGCTGTTAAACTCCAAATTGGTTGTTATCCAACTCTTTCTAAGGCTGAGAAGAAGGCTTTTCTAAGGAAAAGAAAAATGCCGGGAAAATAGTTACATTTCAAAGCATTTTTGAAGAACTGGAATCTTGAAAGAAAAATCTAATTAATAAAAAGTCTTGTTAAAAGCAGGATTACTTTCAGAGAGCTAAGAATACATGGAATTTAAAGTGTTCTTAACAAAAGGTATTGTTATAAAGTTTCTGCATCTATCTGTAAGTGGTTGAAAAGTAACCAGAAAAATCTCAGAGGTAGTAATAGTCTTTGGGGTTACGAGATAGCAAAACCTCATCTTTCCATACTAACTTCAGTGTTAGGATTTTTTTTTTTTTTTAAAAATCCTTAGGATAAGATCTTTCATGGAAAACAAATATAATGAACAGAAATTAATCCCTTCACCCACTATGGTAATTTGCTGTGGTTTCTAAAATCCCTCTTATATCCTCTAGTCCAGTAGAAATCAAACATTCTGTTTAATCCATTGATACAATTGAGGGTCAAGGAGTCTGGGGTAGGTAAGGCTTGTGTGTGGATAGGAAAGTCACCAAGGGTGGGGCTTGGGAGCATGCCAGCTGGTCCCAAGGCTCAGCAGACTCCCGCAGGCTGACTGCAGTCCTGCCAGGCCTTGAGGCCAGACAACACAGCTTCCTGCTTCCAAGGCATAAGACGAGGCTGGGCTCCTTCTTGCCCTCTGCAGTCCCTTGAGATGTTCTTTGAGACTCCCCCGGGTGAGATAAGGAGGCCCTTCTTACCAACCAGACCCCTCCAATTTTTGTGTATTCCCAATCCCAGACAATTTGGGATGATGGTGATGGGTTTATTTTGCAAGCCAGCCTCTAAAGGTTAAATCTCAGGTCCTGGGGCCAGACCTGCAAAGGGCCCCCACTTGGTCCAGTCCAGCAGGTGCCCATGACCCTCTCTTTCCTGCCACCAGGCTCCCCTCAATGCTAGGCACTGACAGCAACCAGCATAATGTTGACATGGCAAATCACCTCATCTGATCCTCAGAAACACTGCTGTGGGTCAGTGGTGTTGCTCCTCTTTAGATGGAAATGAAGCAGAGAGGTGAGCGGCTCACATGAGGTCACAGTAAGCAGGAGGCCCAGTGTCGTCTGACCCACAACACTGCCACAGCCACCTGGGTTGCAATGAACGAGTGGTTTTACAATCAGTGACTTCTGCTCACTCCTTCACATTGGCAAGAACTATTAGTTTTTTAGTGTGTGTGTCAATTTAAAAAAACACTTGCCACATTTTAAGTTATTCCGCGTTCCCACATCCATTCCAGGGTCTTTTTCACATCAGGTCCTTTGTGCAAGCTGTTCCTTCTGCCCTAACGCTTTTCCTTAAAACCCTTGAGAAGAACCTACTTATCCTTCAGGCCTCCACTTAAATGTCATTCCTCCGAGAGCCCTCGTGGACCCCTCAGTCTAACCGTCTCCCCCAGGTGCTATCACATCACTGTTTCATTTTCTGTATAGAAGACATCACAACCCGCTTGTTAAGTCTGTGCCACGACTAGGGCGCAGTCTCCGGGAGGGCTTGCTCACTGCAGTGAGCCCAGCACCTAGACTGGTGCCCGAAACATAGCGTGGACTCAATAAATGTGTATTGAGTACATTTCTTGGCTAAATTAATGAATATGTGATTATAATGAGAAATCTACCAGCTTATGTCAAGACAAATATTCAATTTTCTAACCCAATGCCCAAGAGCAGGTTCCCTTTTTTTACCCATGCAGCTCGTGTGATTGCTCTAATTGTATTCAATTTGCATTTATTGAGTACCTACTGTGTGCCAGGCATGGCATTCTGACATATACCCTCTGTGATCTCCAGACAACACAACAAGACAGGTCACTGCTGTTTCGCGTCCATTCTTTTTCTTTTTTTTTTCTTTTTTTTTTTTAACTCTCACACGCAAATACATGGGAGGCTGCTTGGTCTTTCCTGCTTCTTTCTCTATGTGATTTGTCAAGATTTCTGTTTTTTTTTTTTTTTTTTTTTTTATTAATGTTATGATGGATTACAAGCTTGTGAAATTTCAGTTGTACATTTTTGTTAGTCATGTTGTGGGTACACCACTTCCCCCTCCGTACCCTCCCCCCACCCCCCCTTTTCCCTGGTAACCACCGATCAGATCTCCTTCTCAATATACTAATTTCCACCTATGAGTGGGGTCATATAGAGTTCGTCTTTCTCTGACTGACTTATTTCGCTTAACATAATGCCCTCGAGGTCCATCCACATTGTTGTGAATGGGCCAATTTCGTCTTTTTTTATGGCTGAGTAGTATTCCATTGTGTATATATACCACATCTTCTTTATCCAATCATCAGTTTCTGGGCATGTAGGCTGGTTCCACGTCTTGGCTATTGTAAATAATGCTGCGATGAACATAGGGGTGCAACGGACTCTTGAGATATCTGATATCAGGTTCTTAGGATAGATACCCAGTAATGGGATGGCTGGGTCATAGGGTATTTCTATTTTTAACTTTTTGAGAAATCTCCATACTGTTTTCCATAGTGGCTGTACCAGTTTGCATTCCCACCAACAGTGTATGAGGGTTCCTCTTTCTCCACAACCTCTCCAACATTTGTCGTTCTTGGTTTTGGATGTTTTTGCCAATCTAACGGGGGTAAGGTGATATCTTAGTGTAGTTTTGATTTGCATTTCCCTGATGATTAGCGATGATGAACATCTTTTCATGTGTCTATTGGCCATATTCATATCTTCTTTTGAGAAATGTCTGTTCATGTCCTCTGCCCATTTTTTGATCGGGTTGTTTGTTTTTTTGTTGTTAAGCAGTGTGAGTTCTTTGTATATTATGGAGATTAACCCTTTGTCGGATAAGTGGCTTGTAAATATTTTTTCCCAATTAGTGAGCTGTTTTTTTGTTTCAATTCTGTTTTCCCTTGCCTTGAAGAAGCTCTTTAGTCTGATGAAGTCCCATTTGTTTATTCTTTCTATTGTTTCCCTCAACTGAGGAGTTACAGTGTCCGAAAAGATTCTTTTGAAACTGATGTCAAAGAGTGTACTGCCTATATTCTCTTCCAAAAGACTTATTGTCTCAGGCCTAATCTTTAGGTCTTTGATCCATTTTGAGTTTATTTTGGTGTGTGGTGAAAAAGAATGGTCGATTTTCAGTCTTTTGCATGTGGCTGTCCAGTTTTCCCAGCACCATTTGTTGAAGAGACTTTCTTTCCTCCATTGTAGGCCCTCTGCTCCTTTGTCGAAGATTAGCTGTCCATAGATGTGTGGTTTTATCTCTGGGCTTTCAATTCTGTTCCATTGATCTGTGGACCTGTTTTTGTACCAGTACCATGCTGTTTTGATCACTGTAGCTTTGTAGTATGTTTTGAAATCGGGGATTGTGATTCCGCCGGCTTTGTTTTTCTTGCTCAAGATTGCTTTAGCAATTCGCGGTCTTTTGTTCCCCCATATGAATTTTAGGATTGTTTGTTCAATTTCTGTGAAGAATGTTCTGGGGATTCTGATTGGGATAGCATTGAATCTGTATATTGCTTTAGGTAGTATGGACATTTTAACTATGTTTATTCTTCCAATCCATGTGCAAGGAATGTCTTTCCATCTCTTTATGTCATCGTCAATTTCTTTCAAGAAAGTCTTGTAGTTTTCATTGTATAGATCCTTCACTTCCTTGGTTAAGTTTATCCCAAGGTATTTTATTCTTTTCGTTGCGATTGTGAATGGGATAGAGTTCTTGAGTTCTTTTTCTGTTAGTTTATTGTTAGTGTATAGAAATGCTACTGATTTATGCACGTTAATTTTATACCCTGCTACTTTGCTGTAGTTGTTGATTATTTCTAATAGTTTTTCTGTGGATTCTTTGGGGTTTTCTATGTATAAGATCATGTCGTCTGCAAACAGCGCGAGTTTTACTTCTTCGTTACCTATTTGGATTCCTTTTATTTTTTTTTCCTGCCGAATTGCTCTGGCCAGCACCTCCAGTACTATGTTGAATAGGAGTGGTGAAAGTGGGCACCCTTGTCTTGTTCCTGTCCTCAGAGGGATGGCTTTCAGCTTTTGTCCATTGAGTATGATGTTGGCTGTGGGTCTATCATATATGGCCTTTATTATGTTGAGGTACTTTCCTTCTATACCCATTTTACTGAGGGTTTTTATCATAAATGGGTGTTGGATCTTGTCGAATGCTTTCTCTGCGTCTATTGAGATGATCATGTGGTTTTTGTTTTTCATTTTGTTGATGTAGTGTATCACGTTGATTGACTTGCGGATGTTGAACCATCCCTGTGTCCCTGGTATAAATCCCACTTGATCATGGTGTATAATCTTTTTGATGTATTGCTGTAATCGGTTTGCCAAAATTTTGTTGAGGATTTTTGCATCTATGTTCATCAGTGATATCGGCCTGTAGTTCTCCTTCTTTGTGTTGTCCTTGTCAGGTTTGGGGATCAGAGTGATGTTGGCTTCATAGAATGTGTTAGGGAGTTCTCCATCTTTCTCAATTTTCTGGAACAGTTTGAGGAGAATAGGTATTAAGTCTTCTTTGAATGTTTGGTAGAATTCTCCAGAGAAGCCGTCTGGTCCTGGACTCTTGTTTTTGAGGAGGTTTTTGATTACCGTTTCTATTTCCTTACTTGTGATTGGTCTATTCAGATTCTCCATTTCTTCCTGATTCAGTTTGGGGAGATTGTAGGAGTCTAGGAATTTGTCCATTTCTTCCAAGTTGTTCAATTTGTTGGCATATAGTTTTTCATAGTATTCTCTTATGATCTCTTGTATTTCATTGGTATCTGTTGTGATTTCTCCTCTGTCATTCCTGATTTTGTTAATTTGCGCTTTCTCTCTTCTTTTCTTGGTGAGTCTGGCTAGGGGTTTGTCAATTTTGTTAATTCTTTCGAAGAACCAACTCTTTGTTTCATTGATCCTTTCTATTGTCTTTTTTGTTTCAATATCGTTTATTTCTGCTCTTATTTTTATTATTTCCCTCCTTCTACTGACTCTGGGCTTTGTTTGTTCTTCTTTTTCTAGTTCTGTTAGGTGTCGTTTGAGGTTGCTTACGTGAGCTTTTTCTTGTTTAGTGAGGTGAGCCTGTATTGCGATGAATTTCCCTCTTAGGACTGCTTTTGCTGCATCCCAAATGATTTGGTATGTCGTGTTCTCATTTTCATTTGTCTCCAGATAATATTTGATTTCTTCTTTAATTTCTTCAATGATCCATTGTTTGTTGAGAAGCGTGTTGTTTAGTCTCCACATTTTTGCACCTTTCTCTGCTTTTTTCTTGTAGTTGATTTCTAGTTTAATAGCGTTATGATCAGAAAAGATGCTTGATATTATTTCAACTCTCTTGTATTTATTGATGTTTGCTTTGGTTCCCAAAATATGGTCAATCCTTGAGAATGTTCCATGTGCACTTGAGAAGAATGTGTAACCTGCTGTTTTTGGATGAAGTGTTCTATATATATCTATTAAGTCCATCTGGTCTAATTTTTCATTTAATTCTATTATTTCCTTGTTGATTTTCTGTCTGGATGTTCTGTCCATTGGTGTTAATGGTGTGTTGAGGTCCCCTACTATTATTGTATTGTTGTTGATGTCTTCTTTTAGTTCTATTAAGAGTTGCTTTACAAATTTTGGTGCTCCTGTGTTGGGTGCGTATATATTTATAAGTGTTATGTCTTCTTGGTGGAGAGTCCCTTTTATCATTATATACTGTCCCTCTTTATCTTTCTTTATCTGTTTTGCTTTGAAATCTACCTTGTCTGATATTAGTATAGCGACACCTGCTTTCTTTTGTTCATTATTAGCTTGGAGTATTGTTCTCCATCCCTTCACTCTGAGTCTGTGTTTGTCTTTGGGGCTGAGGTGTGTTTCCTGGAGGCAGCATATTGTTGGATCTTGTTCTTTGATCCATCCTGCCACTCTGTGTCTTTTGATTGGGGAGTTCAATCCATTTACATTTAGAGTGATTATTGAGACGTGGGGGCCTACCACTCCCATTTTGTGTCTTGTTTTCCGGTTTTTTTCAGTTTCCTTTGTTTCTCGTCCCATGGTTTAATCTGTTCTGATGTAGAGCTGCTACTCTCTGTTGTTGTCCTTCTACTTATCTCCTCTGCTCTTGGTTTTGTAGCCCCTTTCCTTTTTTGGATTTTTCAGGAATGAGGGTTTTCCTGAGGATTTCCTGAAGAGGAGGTTTTGTGGCAATGAACTCCCTTAATTTTTGTTTATCTGGGAAAGTTTTTATTTCTCCATCGTATTTGAAGGATATTTTCGCTGGGTAGAGAATTCTCGGCTGTAGATTTTTGTCCTTCAGATTTTTGAATATATCATTCCACTCTCTTCTAGCCTGTAAAGTTTCTGCTGAGAAATCTGCTGATAGCCTGATGGGGGTTCCTTTGTAGGTTAGTTTCTTTTGCCTGGCTGTCCTTAATATTTTCTCCTTGTCGTTGACTTTTGCTAGCTTCACTACTATATGCCGTGGAGTTGGTCTTCTTGCATTGATAAAGTTTGGAGATCTATTGGCTTCTGTCACCTGAAGATCCATCTCCCTCACCAGATTTGGGAAGTTCTCGGCCATTATTTCTTTGAATAGGTTTTCTGCCCCTTTCTCCTTCTCTTCTCCCTCTGGTATACCTATAATCCTTACGTTGCATCTCCTAATTGTGTCTGATAATTCTCGGAGAGTTTCTTCATTTCTTTTAAGTCTTGCTTCTCTCTCCTCCTCTGCCTGCATCAATTCTATATTGCCATCTTCCAAATTGCTAATTCTTTCCTCCATATTATCGGCCCTACTGTTCAGAGCATCTAGATTTTTCTTAATCTCCTCTATTGTGTTCTTCATTTCCAATATTTCTGTTTGGTTCTTCTTTATCGTATCAA